>NC_045128.1:32654463-32954985 GCF_007655135.1 Punica granatum
AAGGAAGGGAACCAGACCGACGAGTCGTCCAAGTTCGGTCTCAAGAACTTTCTCTGGCACGGTGGATCCGTATACGATGCCTGGTTCAGCTGCGCTTCCAATCAGGTAGAGCCTTATATACTTTCATTCATCCGGACCGACCGAAGAAATATAATGCCGTCCATTGATTTAGTATGCTACTGGAAATGAGTAGAAAAAACGTTTCGGAGACGCGAGTCGAGTGAAATTCCGCCTTTTTGTCACCCCAAGGATTAGATCATATTGTATGAGCCGGAAAAGTCGTAAGAGAGGATGAGCGTTTTAACATGAAAATCTCAGGGAATCAAGGAATGGCTGCCTTCGGGCGCAATCGACACAGTGTATGAACAGAGTTGATCATTGGTTTGGGCTACGTCGTTGAATGCAGGTTGCACAGGTGCTGCTGACACTGCCCTACTCATTCTCCCAGATGGGGATGGCCTCAGGGATAACCCTGCAGATCTTCTATGGGCTGATGGGCAGCTGGACCGCCTACCTTATCAGCGTCCTCTACGTCGAGTACCGTACCCGACAGGAGAAGCAGAACGTCAGCTTCAAGAACCATGTCATTCAGGTCATCGCAGAACCCAGAAACCAAACCATTTCCTCACTTCAATCACCGGAAAACTGAATCCGTCATTTCATTGCTACCGGAAACTGACTTGATTCATGTTTTTGTGTGTGTGTGTGTGTGTGTGTGTGCAGTGGTTCGAGGTGTTGGACGGGTTGCTGGGCCCGACCTGGAAGGCGCTCGGGCTAGCCTTCAACTGTACCTTCCTGCTCTTTGGATCTGTGATTCAGCTCATCGCCTGTGCAAGGTTGGTCCCCCTTTTTTTATTTTTATTTTTTAAAAACCGTAGCCTTTTTTTTTTTTTTATTTCGGGAATTTTTATTCTATAATTTCCCTAAAGCTTGATTGCTTTCGTTTTATCTTTTGCAGTAACATATACTACATGGACAGCAAACTGGACAAGAGGACATGGACGTACATATTCGGGGCATGCTGTGCAACCACCGTGTTCATCCCCTCGTTCCACAACTACCGTATCTGGTCCTTTCTCGGACTCGGCATGACCGCTTACACCGCATGGTACCTTACGATCGGTGCCGTCGTACACGGCCAGGTAAAAAAGTTATTATTAATTTCATTCGACTCAGTAAATGAATGAGAATGGACCAGATGGTTATTTCTTTACCATATTAAAAGCTGAATTACATATCAATATCAGTTGATTCAAGCAGTTCGGTGCTCGTTTCGCTTAAGCGATATGTCAAGTTCAAGTACCTTGTAAATGCGAAAAATTCACGCTGGGAGAGCTTTACTTCTTAGTGGGTCGGTCCGACTCGATTTGATTAATCAAGACCCAATTGAATTTTCGAATACAAGAGTTCACACCGGAAATAAAAAAATTTACTTTAGTTGCTCGCTCTCATAATAATAAATATCTGAAATTTGCTTTTTTTTTTTGGAATTTATAAATTTTTTATTTTAATTTTTGGGTTGGAAATGGACGAATGAATGGTTGACAGGTGGAGGGGGTGACGCACTCAGGCCCGACAAAAATGGTACTGTACTTCACCGGCGCCACCAATATCCTCTACACTTTCGGCGGACACGCCGTCACTGTGTGAGTGTTTTCCCTTTTCCCCGTTTTCCACTCTTCTCCCGTTTTCCTTTTCCTATATTTTTAAACCCTTTTGTACTCGATATCTGATTGATAGTGATGGAAAATTATATGGTCTCGTCTCATGGACGGTCTCTTGTATCTCCGAGTCCATCTAATCTGTATGGAAAATGAATGACAACGCAGATCGGATGGGCTCATATATATAAGAGATTGGCCAGAATCGAGACCATAAGTCTATTGTAAGGACAAAAGCAAATTGGATTAATAACATTTGATTTTTTTTAAATTATACTCTCTTTTTTTATGTATCGGTTCTTCTATTTTTATGAGCAAATTGATTTGTTTACTGGTTGATTATCGTCATGACTATTTAATTTGCGAGAATTATTTATATATTTTTGCAAAAACAGGGAAATTATGCACGCGATGTGGAAGCCTCGGAGATTCAAGTACATCTATCTGCTGGCGACGCTCTTTGTGTTTACCCTGACGATCCCGTCGTCGACCGCCATGTACTGGGCCTTTGGCGACCAGCTCCTGACCCATGCTAATGCCTTTTCTCTACTCCCTCGCAACAAGTGGCGCGACGCTGCGGTCGTCTTGATGCTCATACATCAGGTTTCGAATGGCATTCTCGTATGCTAAGAACAATAAACGTGTGATGCTCGCCTGCTTGCAACAGTTGATGGACCAAAATGATTTTATGTATCGGTCTGTTTCGTGTGTTTTGCGCAGTTCATAACATTTGGATTCGCGTGCACGCCATTGTACTTCGTGTGGGAGAAGGTGATAGGGATGCACGACACCAAGAGCATATTCCTCAGGGCGCTCGTCCGGCTGCCCGTGGTGATCCCGATATGGTTCCTGGCCATAATATTCCCATTCTTCGGGCCTATCAACTCCGCCGTGGGGGCCCTCCTGGTCACCTTCACCGTCTACATCATCCCCTCCTTGGCCCACATGCTCACTTACAGATCCGCTTCGGCCCGACAGGTGAGCCATCAACCAATACCGGTCTATAAGCTGCTACTCTTCATCAGCATCTTAATTAAAACTGATTTTCGACATTTCTTGTACAGAATGCAGCAGAGAAGCCCCCATTCTTCATGCCGAGCTGGACAGGAATGTACGTGGTGAACGCGTTCGTGGTAGGGTGGGTCCTGGTGGTTGGGTTCGGGTTCGGGGGATGGGCTAGCATGACCAACTTCATCAAACAAGTGGACACCTTTGGGCTCTTTGCTAAGTGCTACCAGTGCCCCCCGCCGCGACCTCCTCCATCAGCAGCAGGAGGCGCCCATCACTAGGAAAAGGACGATTATACTATATATATACATATATAAATATAGCTTGATCAAAAGTCTCATTTCCATCTTTAGGAAAGTTGCTCGAACCAATGAAGTATCGGAGGACAAACTTCCATATGTTATCACATTGGGTCCATATTGCATATATATATAAAACTTGATTGTTTTCGGAGTACACTCGAGAGAGTACGATTCAAATTCCGTTCGAATTCCATATTCTTGAGACTGTAATTCGTTTTCGTTTTATTTTTTATTATATTTTTAATAATTTTTTATTTATAAAATATTCTATTTGACTTTTGATAAATAAACAAACGAAAATAATGAGTGCGTTCACATTACTATTTCGTCATATTAGGCAAATAAATTCGTTTAACGATGAAGTAAATAATAAAATTATAAAATAATACAATAATAAATAAGTTACTTAACGCCGAAGTAAATAATAATATTATAAAATAATATATTAATATATACAGTTTACTTAACGATGAAGTAGATAATATTAATATGCATGTTTTTTTTATAAGATTTACAACAAATTAATTTTCATGAATTTCGTTGTAAAATTGATTGATCGCATACTCGATCAGACTGGTGATTTTCTCGTATACTACGTACCCCATTCTATCGTTCCGGGACAAATGTTGGGATCTATTATGGCATAGTCTTTTATGATTTAGGGTAGTATGAGCACATGAGAATTCTATACTATCCATACTTACTTTTTTTCTATATATTTTAATGGAAAAAATAATAAACTTAAAATAATTGTGTCATATTTACTTAGTTGAAAGTTAAGTAATGTATACAATTTCAAATTATTTTTCATAAATTACAAAATCTGTTGTTTTTAATTATTTATCAACCATACGTTAACTCTGTCATTAGTTAAAGAGAAGGCTTACTAGCTTCATTAATTACTTCAATATAATTTTCACCGATTACAGAACATTAATTGTCTTATTAATTTAAAAATGATTAATCTCACATAATTTTTCTCATTAACTATCCTATATTAGCTTAAATGCCACAATAAAAATTTCATAATAACATTATTAATGACCGTGCGCAGCACGGACTATTACCCTAGTATATATATAAAACTTGACTATTTTCGAAATACGCTGGGGAGAGTACGATCCAAATTCAGTATTCTCAAGACTGTTATTCGTTTTCGTTTTCGTTTTAGTTTATTTTTATTCTTTTAATAAATTTATTTTACTTATAATATATTATATTCGACTTTCGATAAATAAACGAACAAAAACTATAAGTGCATTCACATTACTATTTCGTCATATTAGGTAAATAAATTCTTAACAATGAAGTAAAATAATAAAATTATAAAGTAATACAATAACAAATACGTTATTTAACGCTGAAGTAAATAATAATATTATAAAATAATATATTAATATATACGTTTACTTAACGATAAAGTAAATAATATTAATATGCATGTTTATTTTTTCTATAAGTTTTACAACAAATTAATTTTCATGAATTTCGTTATAAAATTGATTAATCGTATACTCGATCAAGCGGGTGATTTTCTTGCGTACTACGTACCCTATTCTACTTTTTCGGGGCAAATATTGGGATATATTATGAAATAATCTTTTTGGATTTAAGGTAATACGGGTACATACCGATTCTATACTACCTATACTTAAATTTTTTATATGTATTTTACTGGAAAAATAATAATCTTTAATTAATTATTTCACATTTACTTAGTTGAAAGTTAAGTAATGTATAAATTTCAATTTATTTTTCATAAATTACAAAATGTGCTATTTTTTACTGCTTACCAAGCACATGTTAATTATGACATTATTCAAAGAGAATGATTACTAGCTTCATTAATTGCTTCTGTTAAATTTTCACCGACTACAAAACATTAATTATCCTATTAATTTAAAAATAATCAATCTCACATAATTTTTCCCCATTAGCTATCCTATAATAGCTTAAATGTCACTATAAAAAAATTCATAATAAGATCATTAATGACCGTGCATAGCACGAACCACCACCCTAGTATATGATACATAGACATCCATTTTGTTAATTTTTTGGTGTGTTTACGTTCCGACCTATTTCCTTTTGATAAAACCAAGTAATCATGTCCAGGCGTGGTAACAACCTTAAACCGATCGAGAATTACGAAGTATAGGTTCTATTCGCCTTAGTTCTTTGTTATTTGAATCTAATAAGACATAACAAACGTGCTTAGGAAAATCCAAAATGAGCATGATTTGGAGTTTTAGAATCAAATTAGGTCAAAGTAGGCAATGGAGTCACTTTCTAAAACAGCATGAGATGCCTTAGTTTTGGAATCATCTCCACATGGAATTTGCAGAAATGGAAGATTAGGATTCCCCAATTTAATAGGTTTAAATTTCATGCGACCAACACGTCTACAAAATCTTCATCACATATAGATGATTATTTATGAAGAAGAAATCTTTTAGATTTGATTGGTTAATTCAAGTTGGGTTTATTTTATTGGACTGTTTTAGATGCTTCTTTGGACACATGAGTCCAGCCTTTCATGTGTCAGTGGCTGTTTCACTAGACATATTAGTGTATATGCATCAAATGCTCCTATAATTGTTGACTTCTCTGCTCATAGTATGCTTATGCTAGGCTCGAGACATGAAGTTATGGAGAGCGGCTCCATGCTACTCGGGTATCCAGAAGTCAGAGTCAGAAACACCGACCTTTCAAGTATACGCTTAATATGACGAGATAGACCTTTCAAGTATATGCTTAATGTGACGAGATAAAGTGAGACGTGATGAAGAAAAATTATCATCAAACTTCGCAGATGATTCGAGTGGGTTCTCAGTGTAATCAAACTACATGGACAATACAAACAGTTATCAACCATACAGACATTTTAGGTCGAACAAGAATTTGAAAAATGTAAGGGTAAATTACATTGATGGTCCAAAATGTTTTACAAATGTTTTAATATGGTACAAAAAGTTTTTTTTGCTACTTGATGGTGCAAATTGTTTCAATATAGTACAGACCGTCATCTCACCATTGACGCCGTCAAGTTATCCTTTACAAGATCTGTAAATTTTGCACCATCATGTAACTTACGTAAAACATTTTGTATTATTAAGTTGTAACTTCAAAATATTTTGTATCATCATGTAATGTTCCACAAAAACTTGTTTTGCACTATCAGCATCAGCTTGACGACGTCAATGGTGAGATTACGGTTTGTACTATATTGAAATAACTTTGAAATATTTTGTATCATCAAATAGCAAAAAAAAACTTTTTGTACCATATTAAAACATTTATAAAAATTTTTAGACCACCAGTGCAATTTATTCAAAATGTAATGCATCTAACGTTCTCTTCGTAGTGTAGGCTAGCGGAGGATTAACATTTGAAATTAAATTATATTTTGAAGTATACAATGCGGGATGATTTCTTTTAGGGAGTTATTAGTATTGGGACCCTCCTTAAAAGATGGACTGAATTTTGTTTCATTCAAAATAACAAATTTATATGGAATAATAAGTTTTTTTTTTATTTAATAAGTATCTTATTATATTAAAAATAATAAATTTTTTATTAAATAATAAATTTCTTGCTTTTTAATAAAATTTTCATTATTTCGTTATTGAAAATCATCCGATAAATTGGGACGTTACGATCTCCATGGAGTCCTTTAAAGGAGCATTCGAACTGAACCCGGTTGTGTCCTTAGAGGCCAATAAGAAGCTGTTTTGGGTTTGAGCCAGTCCATTAAAAGCTGGAGTCCAAATTGGGTTTTTTAAGCATATATATATATATATCATCATCATCATCATCACCGTAAAATAGTGGAGGGTGAAAATTACTTCATTCAAGTAATTGACCGTACAACTTATTTGCGAAGGGAAGGGTTGTAAATTGTAACTAATTTAGTCGATTGGCTTGCGCTCTGCACAGGTTAGCTTAGAAAATTATTAATTAAAAATTTTCGTCAAGTTTCTATCTCTTCAAAAAATTTCATCCTAATTAATCAACTCTTATCTTGAGAGAGCCCGTTGCCTACTTCTTGCATTTTTTTTACTCAAATTTCTATACGATTGACGTTCATTAAAAGAATGAAGAAAAAAACTGAAAGATTATCCCAATTAAATTGATTAGACCTTACAACTTCTTTCGTTATATATAGTTCAATATATTTTTTGGTAAAATACGGGACGAAGCCCAAATATACGTTCACATAAAGTGCAACGTTTAATAGTCCTTTAAGCCAAATTTACCAATTGGTTGGATAAGAAGAGTCACTTGTAAAGCATTTTTTGTCTGATATAGCATGATTTAGATATTAGTTTCAGCCTTTATACATACATACATACATACATACATATATATATATACTGGGCTGTCCCCACACGATGCAGCGGATCGATGACAATTTTCTTCGATTTTTAATTTGAATTTTTAATAATTTAATTAGAAAATCATAACCACATTATAATAGACCTTAAGTAATTCGCTAATTTTAGAATTTTACCCGCAATAGGAGTAAAGTTTGTCTATTTAAAAGTAGTGTCGTTGTTACAGCTAAATCCATCAAGCAATAATTAGTCTTGGTTAACAGATTAACTTAAACTTGTGTTAATCGATAGAAGAATAATTTTAAAATCTTAAATAAAAATATGCTATTTAGATTGATGATACATTAAAAAAGGGCCTTTTACCAGTTTTAGGTGATTTCATATTGTGATTGGAGAGAAAAAAATTATTTTTCAATGGACTGATTTTACTCGAACTTATATTAATTGGATTTGTTCGACGTTTAGATATTAGGTGGTGTTGCTCCAAAAAAATAGTTTGTATACTAAATAAAAAATAAAAAAATTAATGAAATCCTCGTTGAACATAAATTAATCGAGTTCGTAAGACTTTGAAATATCAAGCGTTGTCCTAAATAAAATGTTATATACTTATATTAAAAATTTTAAAATTGAAAAAAAATTAATAAAAAAAGAGAGAATGTGAGTTCCTCGAGTAGGAAATTCACCCCACTCGGTCAGTGAAAACGAATTCGTCGGATATCAAACGGTGTCTCAAACAAAAGTTTATATATTTATACTAAAAGACTTTAAAATTGGAAATAAAAAGTTTTAAAAAAGAGGTGGGTCCCGCGAGTAGGGAAGTCCACCCCACTCGCTCGGTGGTGGAGACGGACCCGTAATGATTTTCTTTATATAATATAATTGTGTATAGATTTACCAATCAGGTAACAAAAATAGAAATGATCAAAGATATCGAAACTACCAGGGACCTACGGTTAAGATAATATTGTACAACCAACATAGGCAAGTGGGTATCTGTATATACAACAATAATTTATATATTTAATAGTGATGAAATTTCTCATCAAAGCACATAATCAATGTAGAAATTCTACTTTACTGCATGTGTCATATTTCTATATATCTATATATGCTTACACATATCATATTATTTAGGTCACCCGAAAAACAGAACTTGGACTAAATTCAAACTAATCGAGGGGGCCTGCGCATTGTGCGGGTGCTTTAAGTTATTGTGAAATGATTTAATAACTGATATGGATATGTTATGAGTTTAACTAATAATAGATATAAATAGTTTCGTAATACAAATGGTATGAAAAACTCTTGGATTATTTTGATATCAAAGTGAACCATCTATACATATATAGTTGTATCACGTACAATAAATAGGGTTAGCAAAGTAGATGTTTACAGATATATGGTTAAAAATGTCAATATCTATGCAGGGTTAGAGAGGTAAATTTTTACGAATATAGGACTAAAATGTCAATATCTTTACAATAAATAGGGTTATAAAGATAAATATTTATTGAAATAGGGTTCAAAATATCAATATCTAAATAATATTTACTTCTATATCTAATTTAGATTAAATTAAATTTAAAAATAATAAAATTAGAGAAGAAACTTTACTTGAATTAATTTATATAGGTATTTTTGCCCTCATTCTGGAAAATTTCATTTGTAAAAAATTAATTTTCGTTTGATAAGTTAACTGTACAATTTAAAAAAGAACTAAAGCTGCACAAAGTTCAATATATTATTAGACTATTACAATACAAATCTTCTATTATTTTAAATTTATGTTGGAAAATTCATGATAAGTTAACTGTACAATCTATAAACAAACAAAAACTTACAAGTACAAAGTTCAATATATTATTAGACTATTGCAGTACAAATCTCCTATTATTTTAAATTTATATTGGAAAATTTATTATAGTAAATAAATTTATAATATATATATATAACAAATTAATTATTTTATGTGCATAAACTATAATTATATGTAGTTTGGATTTGCATAAACTTTATTGAATTAATTTCAATGGGTATTTTTGCCCTCAATATGGAAAATTTTATTTTATAAAAATTAATTTTCATGTGTTAATTGTATAATTTATAAACGAACTAAAACTTATAACTACAAATTTCAATATATTATTAGAATATTGGGCAAATCTCCTATCATTTTAAATTTATGTAAGAAAGTTTTATTATGGCAAATAAAATGTATATTATATATACAAAAAAAAATCTAAATATTTTAAAATGTCTCAGTTTTATCCTAAAATTTACTTTGTAACAAAAAAAATCACATGTTTTGATAATCGTTTCAGATTTGGCATCTGTTACTATTCCGTTAAGATTTCCGTCTATTTGCCTACGTGGACTTTATGGGACCAATCAAATTTGCACATCATTTGATCATCTTCCCTTTTATTTACAAAAATAACTTAAGTTTTCATAAAAGTCTCAATTTTGTTATAGATCTTAATTTATAATTTTTAAAAAATACATATCAGCACTCAGTTTTGGTCCATCAACTCCAGGAGTACCTGACTGTGAATAGTAACTCGATGTTTGTTGGGTCTTCTTCTGTAATAGTTTCCGGATTGTAGTCAAGAATGTTGTTGATGTTCTCTCCTGGAGCCGGTAGACCAAAACGAAGTATTGACATCTATTTTTTAAAAATTAGAAATCAAGATCTAGAATAAAACTAAGACTTTTATAAAAACTTGGGTTATTTTTGTAAAGAAAATAGAAGTTGATCAAATGATGTTCAAATTTGGTGGGTCACATAAAGCCCACATAGGCAAATAGACGTAAATTTTAACGGAATAGTAATGGAAGCCAAATCTGATACGATTATTAAAACATGTAGTTTTTGTTATTACAAAGTAAAATTTAGAACAAAACTGAAACGTTTTACAAAATTTAAATTTTTTTATACTTTACCCTATTATATATAACCAATTATTATTCATATGCATAAAACGATGATATAATTATACTGCATAGTTTATGAAACTATTTCATTGACTATAATTCAATTCGAAAAACATAAAAATTATTCTCTAGGAAAAAATTAGTATAATTACAATGAAAAGGTTCAATAAATCTCAGTAGAAAAATTATCTGTGCAACACACCGATGAAAGAATACTAGTAAGTTAATAAAGTACCAACCTAGCAACCTACTAAAAGATACTGCAATCACGACCACGAAATCTATCAAACTCATGCTTTCGCCATTTTTAACAAATATTTATTTGCCTTGAACTTTAGCAGAAAAAGGAAGGAGCTTTAATATATTAGCTCAAGTCATCAACGAAGACACCGAGAGGTTTCCGTTCAAACTCACTTTTGGAACTTTCTATGCTCTTTAATTTCGTTTTTCCTATTCTTGTATCTATAGAGCTACTTTATAATTGAAAAATAAAAAGTATAATAGAAAATACATACAAAACCTTTTAACAAAAGCATAATCAATCACTTATATTTGGAACTGGAGAGAAAACATAAGGTACAATTACTTTGAGAACGATTTAGTTTTATACCTGTAATAAAGTACCAACATATATAAACTAAATACTTCTAAAAGTATAGTTAGATATAGAGTGGTTTATTTATTTATTCACTAGCATTTCCATGCCTTATGCACGCACCATTTCAATGATATACTCTGATAACATGTGAAATTTGAGATGGTCCGAGTTATATATTTATTCACTAATAATTACGCATATTTTGACCGAATTCCAATAAATTACTAGGAACTAAGTTCAAACCCGTGCATTGCATTGCTGTTAATGAAGATTGATATTGTTTGAGAATGTTTTAAATTTTTTGACTAAACTTTTCATTTTTCTAAAAAAGCAATCATTTGCAATACATTGATTATCATAATATGATACCTAAGCAGACTATACGGTACCAAAACTCACTCAAATAGACCTTGTGGATTTTATACTTGAGAATTTATATCATAAACACAAAGTTGTCAAAATCTAGTTTTTTGATACATGAGAGCATAGGAGGAACTGCAGACTAAAATCGTAAAATCAAATTGTAGAATCATAAGTTATCATCAAATTGAAATGTACAATTTGATTTGATGATCCAATGGATTACCCTTCATTGCCCTATCTCATTCTATGCCAAAAAGATTACTCCAACTAGTGTTTGAAGTGCCATTCCTAAAAGAGACATTGTGAATAGTAAATATACTTTACTATACTATGCAAACTAAATACAAGTAGAAAATATCACCGCCGGAAGTTGAGATTCTGAATATAGTATTGATAAAACTTGGAATAATATCGATGTCTTCCTCATCACTCATTATTTGTAGTCACGGATCTGGCTTTGTAATTCTCTAATAGATGTGCAGTATTTCTAAAATATTTTATAAATCCAACTTGAAAATGTATCTCATATATCAAGAAATTCCTTTCAATTATTGGGATATTTTTCCTTTTTTCAAAGATTTCCTTAATTATATATAAAAAATATATATGTATCACTCCATAGAGATAATGTCTAAGAATCGTCGAATATAATATGAATAAAAAAATAACAAAAATTCATCTAACTGAAAGTAAAAGGTCAATTCTACATGGAGTTATGGACAAATACATGAATTTTCTTTTCATGAATTAAATTATCCGAGTGCTTCAAAACTCAATGAATCACGAGCTACGGGTTTTAAAAAAAGTATTTTAGCGGTTTCTGGTAAAGGCGCCTCCGGCTTATACATATATTGATTCTAATATTAAGAAAAAAAAAAGTAGACGAAATTTAATACTCCGTTTGGTTTCGCAGTTAAAATTACAAAAATTTTAACTTTAACTTTAACTTTAACTCAACACACTATACAACAAAAATATACATTTCCCAAGTCAAAAATTTTAACTTTAATTTTAAGTCAACACACTACATAATCATTTGTCATTTTCTACAATCAAAATTAAAGTTATTCTAACTCTGAAACCAAATGCACCATAAGAGTTTTTTTTTATTACACGGCAGCATATTAGCCAGAATATCTCAGTAGTTAAAACTTAAAATTAAAAAAAAAGGAAAAAAAGAAATTGGAAAAAAGAGCACGTCACCTTCATGGCTGTCTCTCTCTCCCACTACACACTGCAAGAATTTCCACTTCCATGCTAAACACACAGCAGGAACGGTCGGCTTTTGAATAGAGGACACAGAAAGGGAGAGAGAGAGAGAGCAGAGCAGAGAGGGTTCCACCATCACCGTCATCCTTCACCGGAGATCAGGGAAGATGCCTCCGAGAGGCAGAGGACGCTCCAGACAGGTTTGCTTCCATTTCCTCGTCTCCTTTCTCGCATTTTTGTTTCGCAAGTTCCTTCTTTTCTCTAGGCAAATGCTCCCCTGTGTCACGCCCCCGCTGTGATTTGAAGTATCGGTCGGTCTTCCGGCGGGACCCAGAGCTTGGAGCTCAAAAAAAAAACCAAAACAAAAAAAAACTTTTTTATTTTTTTTTGGAGGGATGAGGAGGGCAGATTTTTGGGTTGGATGCTGACATGGGATCGTCACCGGTCATCATTTGCTCTTGCAGGGGAATACCCGGATGGACGCGGCGCTCGACGCCATGGGAGCGATGGGTTTCGAAGAGGGCGTGGTCAAGGCTGCTGTAAAAGAGCTCCTCAAGGTAGGTTTCTTCTCTCCTTCCATGCCCTTTCTGCTTGGACTTGAAGTGATCATTGTAGATTCTGAATGCCCTGTGTGTCCATTACATAGCTTTTATAGCAGCAAAACTGCGTGTTTGCAGACTTGACCTCTGCTTTCGTTCCAGAACGATGCGAGTTTACGAGTTAGACACCTGACCTGTGAGCTGATTCAGAAATACTACTTGTGTTTGGTTCTTGGAAGAAGATACCAGGAAATGGAATCAGTTGGCTAAATGATACCGGTCACATGATATCGTGGAGATATAGAGTTTTGGTGTCTGTGGCATCTATTGATTTGTTAAAATGTAGTTTCACGATTTCTCTGACGCCGGACATGTTTTGATTCCCTTAGCTTTACACTGGGAAAGGGTGGAGATTTATCGAGGATGATTCCTACAGGGTGCTCATTGACAAACTCCTCGAAGAACCGGAGCAACCTGAACTGCTGCAGGTCTGTATTGCACTGGTCTCCTAAGTTTTCCTTCCCTCGTATAGTAATGCTATTTGGTCTCCTACTGTTTATTTTCTTTTGTTGCGATTCTCACTTGCTTGAGCAAATGCTTTTGAAGCTGAAGAAATAACTTAAATCACCTAATAGCTGTCCGCAATGAGAAATGAAGCATCCAGTTGGCTTAGGAGGTTCCCCGCCCAGTTGGCAGTTTTCACTGGGGATCCTTGTAGCCAGCAGGATGTTTAGCTCGATGCTTTAGAGGGCATAATTGCAATTGTACTGTGCTAATCTCTTGGTGTTTTTCACCTTGTATTTTCCTTTGTGGTTGCCCTTGGAGGTTCATCTATTGTCCTTGTCTTGTAATTTTGGTTGAGTGTTTTCCCGCGTACCTTTCTGAGTAACTAATGAAATCTCATTACTACCTAGCAAATAAAAGAAGCATCCAATTTGCTAATCTTTATGTTTTATGTCCGTCATATCTGAAGGTACCCGAGCCCACGGGTCCAGCTGATTATCAGAACAGCCAAGAGGGGGTCCATGGAGAGGACGGTCCTCTTCGCCAGGCATATAGGCCCTGCTATGGGTGGATCAATGAAGACGAGGAAGAGGAGGCTGAGCCTCAGATAGTCGAGCTAAAACCCATGTCGCTCGAAAAGTTTAGGAAGCATTGTTATCATCTAATGGAATCGCCTCAACTTCAGAAGAAGCGCAAATCAAGGTGGGATGTAGGGCCCTCTTGAGTATCTCTCTGACCATATTCCTCTCTCTATATCCATAGATTGGCAAGATATATTCCAAGGGCTAAGGAGCATTGGTGTGTTCGTCCATCAATGGCGGGGGAACTGAGTCTAGACTCGCCTGGACTTGAGGAGACCTCCATTGGAGTTTTAATGGACTTAGAAGTTTCCATGCTTTCTTTATCTTTCGAGTAGTGTTTCTGCTCCGTTACTTGTGTTTGTGATCGTCCGTGTTCTGTGTTCCGGTCGTCCTCCTCCAGATCTGTGTACTGCTCCGTGGTTGGGGCACTTTGCACTGAAGAAACAACCATAGTGTCTTCTTTATGCGATATTAAATGTGTGTTTTTGTGATGTATATACATCCTCATTTTTCTTGGTGTTTTCTCGATTCCAACTGATGGGATCGTGACATTAACCATATTTTGAAATCATGATCAAGAGGTTGGACTCCTTGATTATCTTAGTTGTAGGATCGACGGGGATTAATGTTTGAAATTATGGTGCGTTTGGTTTCAGAATTAAAAGTAACTTTGATTTTGATCGTGGAAAATGACAAATGATTGTGTAGTGTGTTGAGTTAAAGTTAAAGTTAAAATTTTTGTGATTTTAACTGCGAAACTAAACTGAGCATAAATGTCATTTGGAATATGTAATGCGAGATGATTTCATTATTGCGCCTATTTTAGAACCTGCGTGTGCTTATGGCCCAATAAGAGGCTATTTTGGGCTTGAGCCTTGTAGCCCATTAAGGATGCCCAGTCCATTAAGAGGTGGAGTCCAAATTGGGTGATTTTTAATATTATCTGCATTTTAAATTAGTTATCATTTCTGTAAAATATATAATGGAGGCTGTGAATTACTTCATTCACGTAATAATAGAGCGTACAACTTATACAGGAAGGCAAGGGTTGTAAATCTATATCTATTGAGAATGAACACCTTACAGTATAACTCTCTCATCCTCC
This sequence comes from Punica granatum, assembly GCF_007655135.1. Classification (NCBI taxonomy): domain Eukaryota; kingdom Viridiplantae; phylum Streptophyta; class Magnoliopsida; order Myrtales; family Lythraceae; genus Punica; species Punica granatum. The sequence goes on from NC_045128.1 coordinate 32,669,602, forward strand.
TTACTTTTAGTGGGTAGATGATGAGCATTTTCCTATAGGTTTCAAAATTTCAAACTTCACTTGATTTTCTAGTGTGGATGACATGTCCGCAATATGACATTTGACAAGGTTTTTTTGTCAATGTAAGGAAGCCTCTAACAATGGGCCTTTGAAACTAAAGTTGTTCTCACTGTCCTTAACAGGCGCTGCCTTTACTGGGTATACCTTTTTCCAAGTTGGTTATATCCAAACCTAGGATGACATACAAATTAAGTTTGCTTCTCAGTTCTCCAAAACTGATCGTGGAGTGTTTATTAGAGACCTGTCGGCTATCAAACAAAAGCCAGGTGAATCTGTTGAAAATTATATCAATAGGCTTAAAAAGGCAAAAATGAGATGCAAAGCTGCTGTAAAAAAAGTTCATTTTGTATCTATGGCATACCAAGGCCTACATTTGGAATTATGAAAGAAATTTCAAGGAATGAAATTGTTTGAATTTGCATCTAGAGCTTCCAGGTATGAGAAATTATTAAAAGAAGAAAAATGTTCATATCATAATGTTTACTATCAGGAGTGTGTTGCTGATGACTCTGATTATGAATATGATGATGAGTATGATGTGGATGTTGCAGAATTTATTAGGGGATATCCGATTGTATGTGATGTCCTTGCTCATAAAGATATAAAAGCTCAAAAGTCTTTCGAGAACAATATTGAAAGAAAATACCCTTTTGATGTTAATAAAGCATATTAGATTTTTGATTGGCTTAGGTCTCACGATAAGATTAAATTTAAAGGAAAAAAATAAAGTTATGAGTAACTAGGAAATCAAAGGTAGGGAGTAATATAAATGGAATGATACCTTTACTCATTCTGCATCTAAATATCTTCAGTTCATGAATCTAATTCAAGACAAAATTGAGCCTAAAGAGTTAAGGTTCCCTAAAAGAAAGTCGGATATGGGTACAGATAAAGACCATTTTCCTTCTCCAAAGATTAAAGAGTCTAAGTAGTCACGACATCGTCTCTGAATTATGGTTACTGGGTAGTTATAGAATGATAAGATAAAGGTTATCCAAGGTGAACTGGGTCAGAGTTTTGGATAATTATCACGTGGGGATGAGATTGCAGTTAAAGGTAGTTGGATAACAAGGAATCCACTTTCTTAAAGGATCGAAGAGGAGACTTGTAATCACTAAGGTAGGAGGAAAATCTATAAATACCGGAAGATCTCGCAGGATCAAGACACGAATAACTTATTTAATAGACAAAATCTATGCAGATTTCTCAATTCATAAGAACTTTTATCCTTAAGAGTATGAATAATTTAGATATGGCAGGGCAACCCTTCAACGATTCAAATTCACAAGTCTATGGCGGTAGGATTATATGCTCAACGACACAGTCACGACTCCATCAGCTTGTCGATAGAAGGTCTCACTCCCATCCTACGCCTATTCGCTCGGAGCGTCTCAATGTGATTATATTCCTTGTACTTCGTCTACAAGAGACCTTACCCCAGAGTTCAGAGCCTGAACTACCCGTCTAAATTGAAAGCAAAGTAAGCTATTCCCTGTAATTTTAATCTGAGTTGTTTATATTTCTTTTTTTTTTCATTGTAATTCCATCTATGTATCTTTCATCTGCAATTAATGAAGTACTATTTCTCATTGAGCACGTCTCTTTAATACACATAGTCCTTCTACGTAAGGCATTACCAAAAGAGTTGACATATGATTGAAAGGAAAAAGAGATTTTCTAGTTTTCTCTCTCTACAGAAGGATTGAAAGCCGCATTTCTTTCTTCACCAAAATTCGACAACAAGCGCGATTAATTAATTAATATTTTGACTGAATCCTAATAAATTACTTGTGGGAATCTCATATACAAACAAATTTATATATCTATATATAAAAGTGCAAGAGCGAAATCTAGATAGCTCTATTTGAGAGCCTTCCTGGTGAAACGAGATAGTTTCATTCGTTTGACGAGAGCTTGTCTTTGGCCATTCCTTCAACTCGTGGTGCAACATCCCTCTACGTTCCTTCTACATGCATCAGATTCTCAGTACCCAAAAAAAAAAATTAATAACATTAAATAAAAATAATTAAAGAAACGAACAAAAATAATGCATATATGTCAATTTATTTTGTATTACCAAAAAATATTTATTTTAAGTTTTATTCTTGCTTATGGTATCGATGATCTATCTCCGTGCCCGTATTACAATTACTTATTATCGGGATTTTCTAGATGACGATCTACTAAGTGATGCATGACATTTACCCATTATTGGGATTTTCTAGGTATTGGCTTTTATTATTCTCCCCATCCATTGCTAATCTCTTTTCCTCTCTCTTTCCACAGTTTCTATTGATACACCCTCCCCGCCTTTATTCATTGTCGATCTTTCGCCGGCGGATCCATTTGTGGGATGGAGACAAGCAATAAATTGATGTCAATCGAGTGCTTGATTAACGATGCGGGGGTCGGCATGGTTAATATTACAGTATCGAAGAGGTTCAAGTGAGTTTTCAGTTTGTGGCATTAAAATACTTTTGACTTTTCGGAGAAGTTAGGAAGGATTGTCCTAGAAATATCCATTTTGGTTATGAATCCGATGCAATTGATGGTTTTATTTTTTTCTTATTCAGAAAAAAAGGGTCCAAAGTTACAGGTTGTGTATGCTTTTCTATCAGTTTCTCAACTAGATGATTGCATTTGTAGGTATTTTCAAGAGGTTTACATTAATTAGAGTGTTTTACATTAATAAGTAAAATTCTCTCAAAAAATAAAAATAAAATAAAATTTACGTATGTAAATATCAAAATATTTTTAAATTTTAGTTAGCTTTAAGACTCACGCAATGCGCATGAATAATCACCAGTTACTCATATTTCGAAGAGCTTCTTCGATTACACGACGACAACATTGTACGCTAGAGTTTCTCAATAATCTATATATATATATATATATATATATATGAAAACGAAATCCCGAAACTAAATTTTCACATTGTCACATTATCAAAAATATAAAACGGAGCTCCCTCGCGATGCCAAGTCGTCATTTATATAGTAAAACAATTATAATTTTATTATATAAAAGTAATTATATATTAATAATATATTTTTATCAGTATAATTATGTAAATTTTATATTTGCATATATCCATGTACTCATATATAAGGCAATTCAAAAAATAAAATTTATAGATATATTTCCATTCTTTCAATAAAGATACCATCAATACGTATGGTGAATAAATCGTGTGATTACATTTACAATTACTTATGATTTTCTTTCAGTTTATATTAATAGTATATTCTCAATTATGATTTCCTTGCTTATAATACAAAAAATATATTTTAAGTGGTCACGCTCTTATTGCAATAATCATATATAGATCCTATATATATCGTAATGAAGAAGACTTTTCCTCATTTTTCTTAGATTTGCTCTTTCTTTATGACCAATTGTTATGTCTTTTTCACAAAGAATTACATGTGAGAGTAAGTTTTTGCATTCTTTCCTCTAAATTCTTTCTTTTTTGAACTGCACTTTTGTTGAAACTCTTTTGTTTCAAGAGGACCTTTAATCCAATTTCAAATTGGCTTCTCAATTGTAAACTCTTTTGGTATATTTGTCCTTAATATTCTTTTTCATTCTTTTCCATTAAAGATTTTTCTATAAACTTTGAGTTGAGTAGTTATACATTACGATGATGATTCTTATTATTTCATAGTTTGAGATTATTTTTTTTGTTTCATGAATTTTGCTTTTCATTCTTATATGTATATGGGGCATTAGAAGCATGACGTTATGCACGAATGACTACTTGAAATTTTTCTGATTTTCTCTTATTTATTCAGGCTCCAATTCTAAAATGACTTCTTAATTGTAATACTTTTTTGTTTTATTTTTCCTTAATATGTCTTTTCATTCTTTTTCGATGAATATTTTCGTAAGTTTTGAGCTTAGTAATTATACGTTAATATAGATTATATGTAGATATTGATTATTTTACATATATAACAATATATTCCGTTTCTATTATACATATGCATACATATTAATTTCGTTATTTAAATCTTCTGATCTTTTTATATATGTGTGTAACTTAATATATATACATATATTTGTATGTATCAATTCCTTTTGCATATATAACAAAAATATTTCGTTTGTATTATATATGAGCACATTGTTATTTTAATTATGTAAATGATATATTCAATAAAATATATCAAATTTCTTATTTGGAATTAATTATACGATTTTTTTTTTATACTTGATATAGCTTTAACTTATTTTAAATAGCATATAAATGATAAATGAATTACAATAAAAATATATAATAGTGTATGCATATATTTCTATTCCAATTATCTATATATTATTATAGCATTTTAAATATTATATATTTTCTTTTATTGAACTTAAACATTTCTTCAGTTGATTATAAATATGTATTTTTACCGTTTAAGTTCTTCAACAAGCAACAACCCATTAATTCTCGAATTATGACAATTTCATCTATTTCTTCACTATTTATTTGGAGCTTCCCAAATCATGCTCCAAATCAAGTGGCGGAAGATCCGATCGAGCCCGTAACCGTCAAATGAGATAAATTCTTATACAAGAATGATCCAATTCCTTTTCTTATATATTTAGTTAGAAATTTTGAGACGGTCTAATTATCGTTAAGAATTTAATTAAGATACCGACAACCATATTTTGTACAATAATTACTTTTTTTATATATAATTAATGCATTATTATTTATAAAAATTTGTAGAGCGGTTTTCATCTAGTCATATTTTTTTAAAAAAAAAAAAAAAAAGAGGAAGGAAAAAGCCACCAACGTCGCGTTCATGGCCGTCTCACTCCCATATGGACTTGCAGAGATTTTCACTTCCATGCTAATAATAACAGAGCAGGCGCCATTTCAGCCCCCTCTCCCCCTTAACCCCAAAACCCCAAACCTTTCGTCTTCCTTCTTCATAATGCCGCTTCATTCTGAGGAGGAACGATCAGCTCTTGAAAAGGCCAGAGAGAGAGAGAGAGAGAGAGAGAGAGAGAGAGAGAGAGAGAGAGAGCGGAGAGGGAGGGTTCCACCATTAACGTCAGCCTTCACCGGAGATCAGGGAAGATGCCTCCGAGCGGCAGAAGACGTGCCAGACAAGTATCCTCCTCTTCCCTTTCTTCGTCTCCTTTCCCGCATTGTTTGTTTTGCAGGTTCCCTCTTTTCCCTAGGCAAATCATGCCCCCTCTGTCACGCGCCCACTGTGATTTGAAGCATCGGTCAGAGCTTGGAGCTGAGATTTTTGGCTCAGATTCTGAAATGGGGTCACCGATAATCATTTGCTCTTGCAGAGGAATACCCGGATGGACGCGGCGTTCGACGCCATGGGAGCAATGGGTTTCGAAATGGACGTGGTCAGGGCTGCTGTAAACGAGCTACTCAAAGTTGGTTTCTTCTCCTCTTTATGCCCTTTCTGCTTGGACTTGGAGCGATCATTGTTGATTCTGCATGCCTCTTGTGTTCTATTGCATTTTTTTAGCAGCTCGATAATCGGGTCCTGCATGAACAATATAGCAGCGACTGTGTGCTTGCAGACTTGAGCTCGGATTCGATCCAATACGATGCTAGTTTTTTAGCTTGGGAGTACTAGTTGTGTTGGATTCTCAGAAGAAGATAGCTGGAAATGGAATTGATTTATTAGATGATACCGTCGCCTTGAACGGTGGAGTAATCGAGGGAGTTACTATAATCATGTTCTTGACATCTATTGATTGATTTGTTAAAATGCGCTTTCATCCCGTTAGGAATATACGGTGGAAGGGTGGGCTTTTATCGAGGAGTATTCCTACAAGGTACTCATTGATAAGCTCCTGGAAGAACAGGAGCAACCTGAACTAGTCCAGGTCAGTAAACTGCTTTGCGCTGCACTCCTATGTTGTCCCTATTGTAATGCTGTTTTATTTCCTTTTGTTTATTTTCTACCTCTTGCCATTCATTCACTTGCTTGAGCAAATGCTTTCAAACCCAAAGAGCTTCCATTGGGTTTCCGACCTGAGATTCGACCGAGAAAATAACTAAAATCATCTAATAGTTGTCCACAACTAGACGTGAAGCATCCGAGTTAGCTAAATTGGATCTTTATGTTTCATATCTGCCATATTTGAAGCTTAAACATCATAAATCGCACGTCATTAAACAGGCATTTCATTTTTTTCTGTTCATTTAGTTTCGGCTCTGGTAGTTCTAGTGGTCACCACAAACCTTAACCATGAAGTAGCACCCACTGATCATCACAATCTCTTTAGAAGTCAATGAAGTTCTTAACGGCATTGCGTCTTCTATGTAGTATCTGTAACAACATTTAAATCTTAATGTACCAAATTTATGTTGTTTAGTCTGCTGAGTGTCAAGTTGTAAAATCCATCAAAGTTGGTTCCTTGTGTTTAGCCTATACGTTTACATGGAATAAATTCGTATCTCTCATAATTTGCAGGGAGGAGAGGTGATAGCACAATTATCTTCAAAACCCTCTACTGTGCCTGCTCTACCTTCTTGTTCCAGTGGTTTTGATACTTTAGACAAAGCATCTAAACCAACTGAGGCTCCTGAAAAGGACTCGCAGGTTGTAAAATCCATCAAAATTGGTTCTTCATTTTTAGACTATAAGTTTAAATGGAATGAATTTGTATCACTCTCATTGATGCGCAGGGAGGAAGGGTGATAGCACAATTATCTTCAGGGCCCTCTACTTCGCTTGCTCTACCTTCTCGTTCCAATGCTTTTGATACTTTAGACAAAGCATCTAAATCAATTGAGGCTCCTGAAAAGGACTCGCAGGTTGTAATATCCATCAAAATTGGTTCCCCGTGTTTAGCCTATAAGTTTAGAATGAATGAGTTTGTATCAATCTCATTGATGTGCAGGGAGAAAGGGTAACAGCACAATTATTTTCAGGGCCCTCAACTGCGCCTGCTTTACCTTCTTGTTCCAATGTTGTTAATACTTTTGACAAAGTCTCTAAATTAATTGAGGCTCGTAAGAAGGACTCGTCCATAAGGATGTCCCAGTGCTCGAATTCTTCACTCCCAAATCATGATATTGGTAAGTGACTTCCCATTCACTGAAGTTTCAACTTTTTTTTATTCCCTCCCTGCAGTTGGCTTTCTGTTTGGACTGAATTTTCTCAAAGTATGCATGAGTTTCTTTGAGAACACGTATTATTTGACGGAGCAGTATGATCAAACCAAAATTCCCACATAAAAAGTTGAGTAGTGCTGCTTCTGATTGAGGAGTGAGTATGTATTTATTGTCAGTGCAATTGAGTTTGCCGAGTATTTAACATAAGGAGCAATGATAATTGTCATTTTAAACAAAATTATCCAACATAGCCTAACGTACTAGGTCTTTGGATTTGGGGACGTTGTCGAAAGGCTGATTAATTTTGTCAGGATAGTCCCGTTTGGTAGTGGAAAGGTTTCCAGCTTTCTTCTTGGAAAATTGTGGAGAAACATGTTCAAGATTTACTTTATTTGCATTTCTTCAGAAAGACAAAAGATTAATCCTCTTTATTCAAAAAGAAAATGCTAGTACGAGTATGCAATTTGTCTTTCATTTTTACCATTCGCCATTTATTCTGGAAACGTATTCCAAAGCCAGCAGGCTCTACACCTAAATATGAAGACATTGTTTCAACTTCAAGAACAAAGTCTATTGAATGTCTACATATTAACTGCATACTGTGCCTTCCATTTCTGTATCTTATATGGTTTCCTTAAAACTCTACTTCATGTCTCTGAGTAGAGTTTTATTTCTCAAAGGTGGTATTCCAGGAACTGAAGCAGCTGACAGTCGGAATGGCGAAGGGGGGGCCATAAAGGTAGTCCTAGCAAAACTCGGTCCTCTGCACCACCACTTTCTACCCATGCACATGGGCCTTTCTATGGGTGGTTTAGTGAAGACGAGGACCAGGAGCACGAGCCTGAGATAGTCGAGCTAGAACCAATGTCGCTCGAGGTGTTTAAGAAGATATATTATGATGTAATGGAATCACATCAGCTTCACAGAAAGCGCAAATCGAGGTGGGATGTAAGGCCCAACTCTTAGGTACCTCTCTCTCTCTCTCTCTCCAACGGAGGAAATGACTAGACCACATCCAGTGCAGACCATAGGATTCGAATTCGCTTACTTGTGTTATTCCTTTTTATGCATCAGAAATCGTAATTTCAGCTCATCCTGAAAGCTTATTGTTCAAGAAGAGAACTTTGTCTAGGTACTAACCCGTTTGGTTTTAGGGTTGGTTTTTAAAATCTTTAACTTTAACTTTAACTCTACTCACTATACAACAAAAGTCAACAACACAATTATTACTTTTTTATTTTTCTTCAATTTTTTTAACCATTCAATTCAATTTTTAATATTAAATTCTCTCAACTATTCGTTACTTTTTCACACTTTTTTTCATAATTCAACAACACAATCATTACAATTCAATTAAAATCAAAACTCAACTCTACTTAACCTTAAAATCAAATGATTGCTCGTGATTTTGATGCTAGTTTCTGAAAATTATTTGTTTACTAGATATCTATGCGATTTGTCGTACTGTATTATTATGAACTATGCAAAATTCTAGTCATTTGGTCCTCCTAAAAAGATCTACTGAATTCATCGAGTTGTTCCAAAGAGTCAAAACGACCAGTTATTAATGGAATTCCTTGTTGGCTCTCTGTAAAATATTCGTTTGGACAAGGGCTTCCAAACACATCGTACGCTAAACTCGTGCCGACGAATAACCAACCCACAATGAATAAGGAGGGTATAGTAATGCTATGAATAACCATCTGATGCTTAATTTGTCCGACAAATATGTAGTTCACTTCAGTCAAATTCCGGTGTATGCTTTTAACGTGCTAACACAGGCATGGATTTTCTACGTATTTGTTCTACAGGAGATGCATGGTCTATCGTTCACATGGCTACATAATTGCAGGGCCCGTTTTGTTCTAGAGGGTGGGCACTTACGAGTTGTTGATATAATGATATGTTTTGGGACAAGGTTGCAGAAGAGTTGCACTTGCAGCTTTCATTGTTCGCAAGTGACAACAATGATTGAACCTGGACCTGGTTTGGCGGTGCGATCCGCAGGACATTAAAGGCCGACATCGTAGAATGTCATTTACTCCAAAAATATGCATCTTTATAACATGTATAGAAATGTATAGTCAAGGCATGAGGACCCTTCACTGAGAGTTGTCACATAGATTGACGGTTTCCATGCAGCCGGCGTCCTTTGTTATTGGAAGATTTCATTTAATCAGATCCGACACTACACACAACCACCTCCATGGACACTTAAGCCCGAACCATACCTATCTTCGACCCCTTCGCGGTGGCAACGAGAATTAAATGGGTACGAATTGATCTGACTCACCATTCTTTGTAGATTGAAACTTTTATATGTAGATTATCTGTATATAGGTATTGACTAAGATTACTATGAAGTTGATCGTGACCTTATTCATCAAGTAAGACTTATGGATAACGTGGCCAATTAATCGGTTCTTATTTGACTATTAGTGTCCAGCGAGAATTAAACATGTATGAATAGATCTGACTCACAATTCACTGTAAAGTCGCAGCTTTAATATATATACATATATATATATATATATAGATTATCTATACATAGGTATCGACTAAGACTGCTGTGAAGTTGATGGTGACCTTATTCGTCAAGTAAGACTTATGGATAACGTGGCCAATTAATGGGTTCTTATTGCCTATCAGTGTCCATCGGTGAAGGGACGACTAAGAAAGCAGCGGAGGGAAGAAATGGCGTTTCCTCACGTGAAACATGAAACTTACATCAAATGGAAGTGGTTTTCTATGATGCCTTTGGCACCCTCGACACTGATGTATCGGCGCCCTTCCCCAATTTTCTTTCATCGCGGACATATCGACGGTGCCGAGTGAGCCGGGGGTTCGGAAACCTTTTCGGACAGCATCAAAAAGTTTTCCTAGAATCAAACTTGTTCCCTTGTCTATATGTCTTCGTGAAATTTAGCGAGTCCACAATACGATTGATCACACAGGTCATACTAGGTCTAGGTGGTCCAAATATAAAATTCATTTTACCACTTTTGATTCGAACTCGGTTCTATATTAAGAGAATTACGACTTTCAGGATAACCAGACCAATTTTATCATCTGATTGCATGGAATTGTTTTACTAAAATTATTCTTACACACGCCTCACTTAGGATTCAAGAGTCGGTGAGTTTGGTTTTAGCGTTAAGTATAGTTGAGTTTTGATTTTAATTAGGTTGTAATAATTGTATTGTTGAATTATGAAAAAAAAATGTGAAAAGTAATGAATAATTAAAAAAAGTAATGATTGTGTTATTGAATTGTGAAAAAGAAAGTAATGGATAATTAAGAGAATTTAATATTAAAAATTGAATTGAATGGTTAAAAAATTTAAAAAAAAGAAAAGAAAAAGTAATCATTATATTGTTGATTTTTGTTATTTAGTGAGTAGAGTTAAAGTTACATGATTGTAAAATCAAATGGAACCGTCGTGTTCTATGCTAGTACCTGCATTCATTATTTTCTTAGTGTGCGCCCAAGTATCTGGAAATCCCATGAACCCCAACTAATTTAGTTTGAGACGTAAGGGACAAAGCTCTTCCATAATGGATTTTCTCCATTCACGATATTCAAATTCGAGACCTTACTTAAGAGAAACAAGTGCTGAGTCGCTTGAACTAGTCCACGTTGATTCATGCACTCGTTAGATTTCTATTTTTTATTAGACTCGACTTTTACATAAGATATAAATATATATATATATATATGCACACACATGCATGTATGTTATATACACAATCAACCCATGGGTCCATTGTAAGGGTGGGACAGCCTAATTCATGGTCCCCAACTCGTGATGCACGGGGGACCGTTGGTGGTCAAGCCAAGTGACCAACACTTACTATTGATGGGTTTTTGGAGCAATTGAAAATTTGAAAGTGACTCTTCCTCGTCAGTTGCCGTACATGGTTTTTATGTTACCTCTCCTATGTTCTATATGGCCCGATTGTATATGACAACTCAGACTATAAATAGGTAACTGTATATATTCGTGTTCCGTCAACAACATACTTTCAAATTTTGTCAGGAAATAATTGGCTAGATATACGGTTTGGAAAAATAAAATAAACACAAAAAATAAGACATTTGAATAACAATATCTTTAGGCGAATTTCACAAAATTCTTATTATTAATACATTAGAAAAATACCATTTTCGTCCGCTCTTCACCTCCAGCTCCTTTGCAGTGTAGAAATTTCAGAAATCAGATGCTCTCAAGTCTTGATGCCGAGCTCATGAACATCAAAATTTTCATATTATTTTGTGTGATCGATATAATGTTTCTGAATTTAAAATAGTTTCACAAAAATATTTTGATGGTGTTTTACAATCAAATTTATTTACTTTTACTAATTACAAAATAGATAGTTTGACAACATGTCTTTCTTATTAACCACGTGAATTGTGAGGAAGTCGTTTTCCACAATAATCTCGACTTTAACTTCTATTTGAATATGATATGATATGATGAGATAAACAAGACAAAAAATGGTTTATTTGCACGTGCTTGAAATTGGAGATTAATCTAATGCCTAAGACTAGACATTCTTATCATCACATGCCGAACTGCATGAAAAATGATTTGTATTCGATACACATAAATATTGATCAAATTTTAATATTTTGTCCCTGAAAAATGGAGATGTCCCCTCCCAAAAGTATTTTACTATTTGACATTTGCCCTATAAATTTTACTATCTGACATTTGCCCTATAAATTTTACTATTTGACATTAATTACTTGTCCTCTAAGTATGATTTCTGACTTCGTCGCTGATAGGAACTGGACAGGAGTGGCACGTTAGACGAAAAATGATCCCTTTTTTTGTGTTATTCAGCAAAAAAAGGTGAATATTTACGCTTTACGCGAGCACTCTTGTCGATTAAATATTATAAAAATTAAATACAATATTTTGAACTATCTTTTACATGAAAATCAAAGTAATTATGTTGTAATATGCGATTGTAATTTGTTTTGATTGCTATAAAAAAACATAATTTACATTTGGATCTCTAACTTATCTTAAACTTATATTGGACAAAAAATTTATTTTTCCAAGGAAATTATCATTGTAATTATTTTAAAGGTTTTAAAATAGATATTTATTTTTATTTAAATTTATATGGTAGAACAAATATTTTTAAAATTTTCAAATATGATGTAATTAAAAGGAAATAAGAATGGCTATCCAAGAAAAGTGCAGTGTTGCTACTCATGCCAATTGGACAAAGTTGATACACTAACATATAGCTCTTTATATCAGCATTTATTTGGCGGTACTTCAATGAAATTGTAGTTATCTTGAAATTCTTGACAATGTATAAGCCTCTTTCACGAAGTTATGCCAGCATGCATTAATGAACCATAATTTCATCAGAAGAAATAATTTAACTAATAATCAAATTATGTATTAAAAGAAAATATATTTAGTAAAAAAGTGCAAAACATCTCTTCATCAAGGAAAATTTTATGCTCATGGCATCTCACAATTTTATAAATCTCACTCTAATTTTTTATGTATCTTTCATAGGTCTTAATTCTTTTATCATATGATAAATCATTGTAGGGCCTCAAAATATGTAATATTATACATAAAAAAGATAAATTAATAAAAAAAATCAGTTATGTTACATGTGAGCATGAATTTAATCTTGTCTAGACACACACTCGATAAGGTTTAATGGGAAGGAGAGGTCATAATTATCTTTGCTCACGTTGCGCACCATAATGTTATTTTTCTTTAAAGATTCACGCACTTTGTTCAATTTAAGATTTTTCGAGGGATATATATCTATATGTGGGTGTGTAATAAAAGAGTTAAGACGACATATATAATTTACATATATCTTCGTATAATTTAAACGGCATCTATATATGCAAACCGCATATATATATATATATAATCTATATATGCAAACCGCATATGTAATCTATAAACTGCATATATATATATATATATATATATTCTATTGTATATAATCTGTATTTGGGTAATGTATACACAATCTATGTATTTTACTGTATATTTTTGTCTTGCGTATAATATATATTCCGTCGGACTTTATGTGTATATAATTTATGTATTTCATTGACAATTTATATAAGAATATTTTATTGATAAAAGAATATAAAAATTTCTCTATATTTTCATGATGGTGTGGTAATGCTAGAAAACTTCATTTTATATTTTTAAATATGGGGCGGCGTGAGAATTTAGTTCGTGATTATATATATTAGTTATTTTATTTTTAAGTTTAACTTTATTAGGTTGTAGATAATCTGTATATTGCGCAATGTATATATAATGTATACAGTCTATTGCAATTTTGTTTCCTTGTATACAGTCTATTGTATAATTGATGATAAAAGAATATAAAAGAATTTCTTAATTTATAAGTGAAGACGTGGCAATGCAAGAGAATTTCATGAGCTCTGTTTTATATTTTTTATGATGTAGCGGCATGAGAATTCAATTCGAGATTTTGTTTTCATATATGTATATATATAGATGGTTATACCCTTACTTTTTTTTGTTAACATAATATCTCATATAGTGATAGTAAAACTAATGTTTAATATTTATTTATTTAATATAGGCCGCGCCTAATTTGTATTTTTTTTAAAAAATCTTTTTGCAAGTAATAATTAAAAATAACTTAAAAGCTATGTTTCCACCCAATTTCACCAATCTTAGATTCAATTGCCAAAAACATGGATTTCTTTCCCAACCCCTCTTAATTCCATAATTTTACATATGTTTATCCCTCGTATAGTAAAGATAATTATGATATATTTGTAAATTACCCTTCATATAAAAAGAAAAAGGATAATCCGAGTGGTCCCTGGTTAAGTGGGAATTCGCCCCCATTCGCCACGTGGTATCACTTCCGCTTGTCCGTCATAGGTCACCCTTTAATGTATGATTATATGATATTATATTAAATATAAACAGTGCTAAAGATAATTATGGTATGCCGTGTAGGCCACCTGACATAAAATATCATGCATATGTATTTCCTAGCCTTTGCTTTACAAGTCAGGTGATTAACTGCATTCACCAAACTCCTATTAAATTTTTTAAGAGCAATAAATTTAATTTACTGTAAATCAAAGCAGATCTATCTATTAAAATCTTTTTCTAAGCAAAAAAAGGGAAGTAAGATATAATTTGGTAATCATATTATTATTATTTTTTAAAAAAATTTGTATGTCCACGTTTCTCTTATCTATTTGGTTACGTCTTAATTATTTTAGAAATCGCCAAACTGGGAAATTCATTTTCATAGATTTACCCTAATATTTTTAATATCACATTTGTACCCCAGCTGAGAAAAAAAATTCGCGAAATCAATCTGATGAAATCTTTAAAAGGATATCACCCCTTCGAAACGAAAAGTACTGCATATAATATACTTTGCTTTGCATGCCACGGCTCTGCATCAATCAGAAATTTACAGAACCCACCAAACTTATCCTCAGGTCCCACAAGATAAAAAATATTCAGACTTTGTTTAGTTAACTTTACTTCAATTCAACAATAAGTAATTATATTTATTTGTAGTTGTAATAATTGTATTATTGAATTATGAAAACCTATGAGAAAAAGTAATGAATAATTAGAGAAAATAATAATTGTATTGTTGAATTGTGGAAAAAGTAATGAATAGTTTGAAGAATTTAGTATTAAAAATTGAATTGAATGATAGTTAAGATTTAAAAAGATAAAAAAAAATAAAAATAATAATTGTATTGTTGAATTGAAAATAATTAGAGTTAAGTGAAGTAGAGTAAAAAAAAGTTATTTTATTTCCAAACAAAGGCTCAGTTATCTGAAAACTGAAATCCGATAATACAGCTAATAAAAACTTTATACTACGTATAAAAGGTGTGAGGGTGTAGATGCAATTTTGTCAAACTTGGAAGGCGTAAATGTAATTTTAAGCGAGTCTTCTGACATCACTGTCACTTCTTAGCCTTCCCTATTTAATTGTCCCAACGCCAATCAGTTCTCTCCATTAAGCGCGCCATTCCTTTACCTTTTTCTCAGCGGCTTCAAAGCGTCCGTACTCTCTTAGCATATCGACGGAGCATCACTCAGCTCAGTCCCTCCACCGGCGCCGGCGGCTCCGCTTACTCCAATGCAAACCCTACCCTTCTCCCACCGCTTGGTCCAGTTCGACTGCCGGCTGTCTCAGCTCCCGGTGGGCGGTGGCGGCGGCATTTCATTCCGAGCCTCGAGGTCCGTCGCGTGTCGCGGTGCATTCAAGTGCGTCTCCCCGTCAAGTCCGTCTTTAGGTGATTTCCATGCTCTCTGCAGCTTTTGTCATGTTCTGTTCTCCGGCTTTGAGTGGCTTGAAGTTCTCGTCAGCAATGTGATTTTGTGACGCTTGATTCGGAAATGCAATGGAATGAGTTTTCAATTGATAATGGTTCTGAATGGATGAATTAGTTGATTTGTGAAAATTATCTAATGGCGAGAGAATTCGACGAGATACATTGATAACATACGCGAAGATTCTTGCTTTTCGTTGGCTGGTAATCAGATATTGCGGCTGCTTTTTGTAACTTTTGATGTATATTGTTTGCTTTTCACTCCGTATCTTCTGTTTCCTGATAGCTTGGATTGGAGTTTTCTTGTATGAGTTGTGTTAGGGAGTTTGACTTGATACGGAGATAGCTTTTGAAATCCATTTTGACTACTCTATACTGAGAAAATAGCATTGTCCCGGTGAACTGCTATTTATATCCGTCAATCTCGTCTCTGATGTGGTCTTCCGTTTTGTTTTGCTTTCGGGAGATAAGAAGTGATACTAAAATTTCTGACGGTTATCAACTTTTTGCTGGACAAGAGAGCGAAAGAGTACTATGAGAATTTTCTTTGAAGCTCTTCTTTCCTGTTGACGTTTTTGGTCCTTCTATTTTTGCTTCTGCAGCTGACAATGCCGTGAAGTTTAAGGAAGCTTCCAAGAACGGAAACTTAATTCCGCTTCACCGTTGCATTTTCGCTGACCAACTGACTCCAGTTCTCGCTTATAGATGTTTGGTGAACGAAGATGATCGGGAGGCTCCAAGTTTTCTTTTTGAGTCAGTTGAGCCTGGTTTTCGGGCCTCTAGTGTTGTAAGAAACGTTGCTTGCTTATTTCAGTAGATGGACAGTTATTTTTAATAATTTTTTGTATTCACTATGGGCAAATTCCCTGTGTAGGGACGGTACAGCGTTGTTGGTTCTCAACCAGCACTAGAAATTGTGGCTAAAGCAAATAAAGTTACCATAGTGGATCATGAGCAGGGGCGCACGATCGAGGAGGTCGTTGATGATCCAATGACGATACCAAGGAGAATCTCCGAGCAATGGAAACCCCAACTCATTGATGACCTTCCAGATGCATTTTGTGGTCAGTAAAATTGGTGATTTACGATTTGAATTTAAATATATGGTCAAGAAAAATTGCATAAAGTTTATATACATTTGAAGCTTTTCACTAGCATCTTAAATTTGTCATTTTTGAGGTAGTATTTACCTTTTTGATGCAAATGTATAATAATCTAGAAACTTTTACTAGGTAATTCTTTTCCTAAATTAACCAGATAATAGCTGGATCATCGACATCACTATTCATTTTCCAATAAAAGTGGAATTTATTCATAGGTATTTATGAAAAACTAGGAATAATGCTGAAGTATAATAATCTAGAAACTTTTACTAGGTGATTCTTTTCCTAAATTAACCAGACAATATCTGGATCATCAACATCACTATTCATTTTCCAATAAAAGTGGAATTTATTCATTGGTATTTATGAAAAACTAGGAATAATGCTGGAGTATAATAATCTAGAAACTTTTACTAGGTGATTCTTTTCCTAAATTAACCAGACAATATCTGGATCATTGACATCACTATTCATTTTCAAATAAAAGTGGAATTTATTCATAGGTATTTATTGAAAACTAGGAATAATGCTGAAGTAATATGGTAATTGTCCAATATATCATCTAGACTCTAGTGTTGTGTAAGAGTGTCACGGCAGTAAATGAAAACAATATAGCAATCATCATCTTGATTGTTCAGGCATAGTAGAGGTAGTGATGAACATATACAGGATAACTTGAAATCGTGACAATGTATATGCCTATGTGCCTGCTTGGCTTTTTCCAGGAGCACACCTGTCATGGTTCTTGTTTTGGATCATAACATCATGCTTTTAGGCTTATATCCACAAAGAGCATTTAGGCAGAGGTTCTGTATAAAAATGAACCGGCAATTTCTACTGTAGCTAAAATTGATTCTGTTACCATATTAATTGAGTGTGCATAATGTTAGGTGGCTGGGTTGGTTATTTCTCATATGATACTGTTCGCTATGTGGAGAAGAAAAAGCTACCCTTCTCTTCGGCACCAACTGATGACAGAAACCTTGCCGACATCCATCTTGGCCTGTATGATGATGTGATTGTATTTGATCATGTGGAGAAGGTAACTTGGCAATGGCCTTTCAATAATTGAGGTCTCACAGACATATCTCCACTATTTGCTGACAATAAATTGCCAGTGTCTCGTTAATTGCTCTTGATATGTTTCTAGGGTATGTTCATTGTTTATGGTGATTTTTGCCATTCCTATTATAATAGAAAGCACACGTGATTCACTGGGTTTGGCTTGATCGGCACTCCTCAATTGAGGATGCATATGAAGATGGAGTGAAACGTTTGGAGGTGTTGTTGCGCAAAGTGCAGGACATTAGCCCGTGAGTAGCGTTAGCTTTAAGCATTTTTGGCTTTTACTTCATTCTGACTTTATATATTTATGTTCTATCATTTGGTTGTCTACCATTAGGCCAAGGCTGTCTGCTGGCTCAGTGGAACTATGTACACGGGATTTTGGTCCTTCTTTGGAGAAGTCAAATATGTCAAGTGAAGAATATAAAAAAGCTGTAGTGGAGGCAAAAGAACACATTCTGGCAGGAGATATCTTTCAAATTGTATTGAGTCAACGTTTTGAACGAAGGACCTTTGCTGATCCATTTGAAATCTATAGAGCATTACGAATCGTTAACCCGAGTCCATATATGACATACTTACAAGTCAGTTTTTCCACCATCATAATGTACGTTTGCATCTAACCTGGCATACTATGTTAATCTGTTCTTTTCTCTCTCTTCTGTATCAGGCAAGAGGCTGTATTTTGGTTGCTTCAAGCCCTGAAATTCTGACGCGTGTTAAGAAGGTAAGCTAGTAGGTTATATTGGTGTCTTTAGGATGGCATTCTCTTTTTCTGTCTTTGCATTGTTTAATACTTTAGGCTCCTTTGCTCAGACTTTTGTATCTCCGGTAGTTCCAGTTTTTTTATGTGTTGGCAGGCCATAATTCGGTTTTACTCAAAAAGTTGCTGTTGACTGTAATTTGGGATGTTGCAGAACAAGATCGTCAATCGCCCTTTAGCTGGAACCTCGAGAAGAGGCAAGACAATTGAAGAAGATGAGATGCTGGAAGTCAAGCTACTAAAAGATGAAAAGCAATGTGCAGAACACATCATGCTAGTTGATTTGGGACGCAATGATGTCGGAAAGGTTGCTCTTACCCTTCCAATTATTGATCCTTTATGCTTAAAAGCTAATTTGGATGGCTTCTGGTTATTATAGTAAATGTATATTTTTTCCTCATATGTTCATAAAACATATGTCTTTCTTCCACTCCTTTCTGTTTTTCTGTTCATTTCACATACTTCGTACCTGATGTTTACATGCATAAGCAGCGAAAAGTTGACTTAGATCGTTGATGCAGGTTTCAAAACATGGGTCAGTGAATGTGGAAAAGCTTATGAATGTTGAACGATACTCTCATGTGATGCATATAAGCTCGACGGTGAGGATCTATGTTTATCGAGATATATATTTTTCAGTATGTGGGGCTATTGTCTTTTTGAGCTGACAACATGAATTCACAACAACATACTCAAGCAGACACACATGTAAATACTAATTCAGGAGAAACTATTGAGCGGTCTCTATTCTTCGTGGGACCTTGGGGTTGCTTGTTTTATGCATACTTAATCATATCGGGCCTCTCTGAGAGAGGCATATCGCGATTACAGTTAAGGCTCATGCTGCTGCATTGTGAAGTCATAAATTCTCCACTTTAATAAGCTTTTCATTATGCAAGAAGATGAGACACGGTTACGCTAGTAAAGTTGCTCTGTTCTCAAGGAGTCCTAGAATCATCACTTATGGTTTCACTTGGTGTGAACTGTCCATATTTTCATCAAATACCAAACTCCTGGACATATATCACAACTTTGTAACGAATTTCGAACTTCTGAGTTGCAGGTAACGGGCGAGTTGGATGATGGACTCACTTGCTGGGATGCCCTGCAAGCTGCATTGCCTGTTGGAACTGTCAGTGGGGCGCCCAAGGTCTTTTGCTTCTCTCATCTCTCTATTGGCCATTGCCTTTCCTCTGCTTGCTATATACTTGCCCAACAATAGATTGCGCCCACTCATTAAATTATATTAGTGTCTGGAACTGAATACTAGTGTACCCTCTACTGACGATGCAGGTGAAGGCGATGGAGCTGATCGACGAGCTGGAGCCCACGAGGCGTGGGCCCTACAGTGGAGGGTTTGGAGCAGTCTCCTTAACAGGAGACATGGACGTGGCCCTGGCTCTGAGGACCATTGTGTTCCCAACAGGGATACGATTCGACACCATGTTCTCGTACAGCGATGCCAGGAAGCGCCGAGAATGGGTGGCTTACCTCCAGGCCGGTGCAGGAATTGTCGCCAACAGTGATCCGGACGATGAGCACCAGGAGTGCCAGAACAAGGCCGCAGGGCTTGCGCGAGCTATCGACTTGGCAGAATCGACCTTCGTGAATAAGTAGCTCGGATATGGCGGTAGAATTTCACTTCTGCTGGCGAAAGGCGCGGAACCGAGAACAGGTTTCCCTTGTATGGAGAGGGGAAAACTGTGATGACACATTGGCCTTTCTTCGCTTGACGTAGATGAGGATATGCATGTCACAGGCGCACTGTTCTGTTGAAACTTCGATGTAACACAAGAGCACTGTTTGTTCTGTTGGAAGCCATTTTTTCCGCTTTATATATTTCTATGGAAATAAACGATGGCGATTCTTCAACACAACTGAAGTAAAAAAAAAAAAAAACATTTAGTCATACAGCTTAAGATGTATCTCATTATATCCGACTTAAAGATTTTTCCAATTACGGATTGCAAGGGAAATTCATGGCCTAGTAAAATCATAAAGCAAGAAATAAAAGGGCGAAAATCATAAAGGAAGAAATAAAAGGGCGGAAATCGAAATATTATTGAAAGTGAAATCTCTTGAATTTTGACTTTAGGCTAATTTGCTATGTTCCTTTCTCGATATGCCTGATTGTAATTTTTCTAATAAAGTTATAATTTCAAAAAAAAATTAAAATGCAGCAGAGATGATGCAATATTGCATATTATACATTTGAGTTTGCTGTTCGACCTTACAAATTTTGTAAGAACCAAATCGGAAAATAAGCAACGTGACTTGTTGTTTGAAGGACAAAAATGTCACTCACATGTCAATTTGAAAAGGACAATAATGCCACTCGATCAATTGTTACCTGCAAAGAAGAAAAGTTTTAAGAATTATATTTAGGAAAATCAGGGCAGCGATCGGACAAGAAACCCCATTGCAGTCCTCACCCTACCAGACAAGCCCTCCATTGCACCTTCTCTCCAGCGACCCCGCCGATGCAGCCTTCTCGCCGGCGACCAGTCAACTTTCTCCGCTAACCCACCATTGCAGCAGCCCACCATGTGACACCTTAGGCAAATCTCACATCGACAAAACACGGGAGAGATGTTGGGTATGTAAGTGAAATCCCAATTTTTTTTTTGATAATTTGAACTTCTACGACTAATCGTGCACGTAAGAATTTTCTTTTATATATATATATATATATATGTATGTTAGTAAGATGAGTTTGAGTTTTAACTTTCACATGTTTCAAGTATTCCTTAAACTTAATCAACTTCACTGCTGCTCATCAACTCCACTGATGAATTTTTCCCTGTCAATTTATTCTCTTACACACATTTATTTATTAATATTACATTTGTCAAATCACTTTTTAACTCATCACACACTGTCTTGCCTTCTGGCTTCTTCCTATAAATTTGATTCGTTCATTGTTCTTTCATTTATTTCGTGATTCAAAGCAAACAGAGAGCTGACCGGAAGGGAGAAAAATGCGTGAAATTATAGAAAAATAAGAAACAATCGGTTTTCGGAGTTTCGATGTTCGAGAGACTTCACTTTGAGCAATTTATTCCTAAACTAGTGCTTTTATTATTGTTATGTTCGTATTTTCATAATTGCATTGTCATGGTCATGTTGATGTTTTAGATCATGCATGTATTTTAAACGATCGATTATGATATTATTGAAACCGTATTACGATCCTGCTGTTTAGGTTATGATTATTCACTGAACGTCAAACTCATTTCAAAATACTCTCTCAGTTGTTTTTACATGTCGAGTGGTTGTGAAAGAGCATGAAACTTTATCGTGATTTTCAATTATTCTATCAAATTTGTAATTATCGAGTATTTCAATAATGTTGTATTATCAAAATTGTATTTGAGAATTTTTTCGTATTTTTTGGATTTTATTTAAAAATTCGGGATGCGGTGGAAATGCGGAATTTATCGAATTTTTCAGTTATTTAATTAAATTTATATTTATCGAATATTTCGAATTTTGTATAGAAAATATTGTGAATTTTATCGCTACTTATTTATTTTATTGAGAAATTCGGGATGTTACACACCAAACTCATCGACCTTCTTGACCGGACTCGCCAGCAACTAGTCGACCTTCTGGAGCAGACTCATTGGTGACTCAACCTTCTCGACCATAATTCTCGGTGACCAGATTGTCCCGTCTTTGTAGCCTTTTGAGCTTTCATCTTCGCCTCCTCACTCCCTCTCCCTACCCTCGCCCAAAGAGATCACTGCCAGAAAACAGGTGGGTGTTTACTTTTCGGTGTGAACCAGACATCAGGAAGTCCAATTGTGCCTTTACCAATCTAGTTGAGTCGGATTGGCCTACTAAGGGATAAAACTCTCATAGCGTGAATTTTCTGCATGGACTCGAATCCGAAACCTTACTTAAGCAGAACAAGCGCCAAACCACTCGAATCAATCCATGTTGGTCGGGTAGGTGTCTACTTAGATGCCCCATTTCTTTGCTAAATTCGTCCCCTTTGCCGCATTTGATTTGCGATGTGATGCGATCTTTCCGCAATTCATTCTCAAATTGCGATTACAATTGTTAAGCTTTGGCGGGTCAGTGTTGATTTTAGTCGTCGATTCCCCAATCATAGCTGGCATTCTTACATTGGTCAATTGGAGTTTGCAGAGCGGGAATCGGGTCGACCGTGTCGCAAAGAAGGTGTTTCAACGTAGAATCATTGATTTTGCCGAGTGTTGATTTTCCCAAATTCAATTTTTGATCAATTTGGTATTAATTGATCGAGTGGCATACTTGTCCTTTTCAATATAACATGTGAGTGGCATGCACCCTCTTTTTGCCATAAA
Source organism: Punica granatum (assembly GCF_007655135.1). NCBI lineage: Eukaryota > Viridiplantae > Streptophyta > Magnoliopsida > Myrtales > Lythraceae > Punica > Punica granatum. Next base: position 32,692,342 of record NC_045128.1, read on the forward strand.
TTCATATGAAATTCCATTCATGAATCACTTCACTTATTTTCATATTAGATCGAGAGGTACTCTGCAAAATCTCAAAGGTTGAGAAGCAACTCAATTTCATCCTATAGTTCGGAGATTAAGTGCATTTAACTTCATATTTTTTTACCACAATATTGCATATTACCTTATATGAATGATCTGTTTGTTAACTATCGTAAACTAGATTGACAAAATTGAAACAAAAGTATCGAATATATAGTCGTAAGTTTTTTCATAAAAAATTATTGCTTAGGAAAAAACTTAGTTTTTTTTCTATGAATAAGTAATTCGCTTAGAAAATAAATTTATACATACATCTATATGATGATAATATCCTCATAAAGCTAAGTAACCCAACTTTTTTTATGATATTATCCACATATTGATTTTGCAGAAAAAAAGTGGGACCAAACAATGTGACATCACGTAAATTTTGCAATGTATACATATTTTTTTTCGGTAGCAAATCTTGCAATACTTTTAAGATGCAAAGTTCTTTTTATTTTTCATTACTAATATATCGATTTCAAAGAAAATTATTTAATTAGGCCAACCAAAAAAAAAAAGAAGGGGTTAAAGTGACATAATAGCACAGTGTGGCACCAGCAAATCAACTCCAATAATAACAGGTGGGCCAACCCACATGCCGCCTTCTCCTCCCAACCCCCCTCCCCCACCTTCTGTTCCTTGAATTCCACGCGACCGACGGGCGATCCGACCCCCCCGACCCGGATGGCGAGCCTGTGGCGGCTGGCGTCCAGCACCTTCACCTCCGACAAGCCGGCCGCCGACTACGACGGCGTGGAGTTCTGGACCAACCCCGAGCGCACCGGGTGGCTCACCAAGCAGGGCGAGTACATCAAGACCTGGCGCCGCCGTTGGTTCGTCCTCAAGCAGGGCAAGCTCTTCTGGTTCAAGGAATCCACCGTCACCCGCGCCTCCCGCCCCCGCGGCGTCATCCCCGTGGCCTCCTGCCTCACTGTAAAGGGCGCCGAGGACGTCCTCAACAAGCAGTACGCCTTCGAGCTCTCCACCAGAAACGATACCATGTACTTCATCGCCGACTCCGAGAAGGAGAAGGAGGATTGGATCAATTCCATCGGCCGGTCCATTGTGCAGCACTCCCGGTCCGTCACCGACTCCGAGATCGTCGACTACGACAGCAAGCGGTGAGGTGAATTCCCCGATCTCCACCGCTGCCTCCTGCTCTCCGTTTCACGTGATTATTTGGTGTGTCTGTATATTGGCAATTTGAGATCGGTCGCGTCTTCGATGATTCCGCTTGATGCTGTATAAACAGATGCTATGGCAATCCGTTCGAGTAATCGTCGGATTGGATCGTGATCCTATTACTCGAGTTTGAATTTGAAATTTGTGCATTCCGCTGCGAATTGAAAGTTCTAATTTTGTGCCCGTCGAAGGTTGAATTGGTAGAGAGTTGTATGAGCGGCAGCTACTCCCCGGTACTGCAAAATTTTCCAGCTTTATTTATTAGTTGAAGAGCTTGCAATACACCACTTTCCATTTCCTTGATCGAAAAGAAAGACGGAACCTTCGGGAAATTTTCCTTTTCTCGGAACTGAGATGTCTAGAACGTACGGAGTCATTTTGCTCTGTTGTAGTCTCATGTGTGGGTACTTGCTTTGCTCGCTTGCTGCATTACGAATTGTTCTTTTGATTGCCTTACAATTTCACAAGATTGGTTATGACTCGAGCTTTCGCACATCAAACGTGGCACAAACATACCATCATCTTTACCCCTTTTGTTTGTGGCAACAGTGTTTGAAGCAATTGGAGAGGAAAAGCATTTACTCTTGTCGTTTTCATCGAAAGAAAACTGCATGAACTGTTTTTGTTCATGCACTAATGACAGGGGGAACTACCTGAAAGCAGATCTGTCTGTTTGTGCCCTCTTACTTGACAGTTACAGATATCTTGCCTTGCAAGTGAATCTTCATCTCTTTCCTCGACTTCCTTTCATCTGAAAGGAACGTGCATGTATTCTAGTCCGTTGCTTAATGAATAGATGTGAAAATCTCCGGAAAACCTTTATACTTAGCTTCATCTTTTGATCTCTCTGTATTTTCAGCAAAGCTGGAAGCAATGCTGTGATGGATCATAGCTTGAGTTTGCTATGATCTTTGATGAACTCACATTTTTCTCTTTTCGATTGGATACAAAATCAGAGATGGATTGTCTTGTGCAGCCATGGCATTTTACATCATATCACTGTCAATCCGGATGGATTATCTCATACCAAACGTACTCAGATGTCCTTGTCAGAATTCTTTCCCTCTTTTGGAGGGACATCTTTCTGTCTCTTGAATTTTTTTATGAATTCATGAAATTTACCAAGTTTCCCAGGTGGAATAGACCAAATTCATGGAGTCTGTCGAAGTTTATAGTGAAAATCACCATAAAGGTTGGAATTTCTCGGAGTGGAGAGGAAAGTGAAACGTCTATTTTGACATCAGATTTCTCGGAGTGATATGCTTCAACAGTTGGTTGGTTTGGTCATTCGCTTTCGTTGTGAAATACGAAATCATTTAAACAGCAGAACTCCTGGTTCATCGGAGGAATGCAAAACCTACGGACCCTTATTGGAACGTCCACACTCGAGAGATCCTCAGGGCATTATTTGACAGTAGGTATGTTCAGTGTTCACATGTCCTATATATGTTATCTCCCAAACTTAAAAGTTGCTTAGCTGGGAGTTGAGCAGTGCATGAAACTCTTATTCCAGAAATATCCAAATCACAGATGTCCCATTCAACAGTTGATTCCATGTGGCTGGTAGCCTCTGAATAGTCTACATATGTGGGGGACCCTCGCTGTAAAGGGATAACATACACGGGTATTATGAGCATGTTCAAGATATTCCATTCTTAGAACCCAGTTACAGGTTCGTTGGCTGTGCTATTCTAGTTCATCAAACCAGTTACGTTGTTGTTTTGCTGGAGATGTTTACTGGGAAGAAACTGACCGATGAAATGTTCAGTGTTCATTCACATAAAGAATGAACACGACTTTGCTAGGTAACATCCTTCGCTTTGATTAGCATTAAAAGCGGCAAAGTTATTCAGTATCTCATTTTGGTGTTTTGGATCGGAATAGTTTGTTTCCATGAAATTCCGAGGGAATGAATGGACGACAGTGATTTGACAAACTGAACTCATCAGAAAGAAACTTGTAGATAGGGGCTCTCTATCCTAATAAACATGAAAAGGTACGTCAAATGTTCTTTTTAACCAAAGTCGAGAGTTTCATGATCTCTTGATTCTCTTTGGTCTTCACAGAGCAGCTTTCAAGTACATAATATTCACATTGCAATGATGAAGTTTCAGCAGGATATCGCGACTTGCTTCCGGGAAATCTATTGATAAAATAAGTTTTGGTTTCTGAAAACTTTCGAAATTTTGCAAGTGAATAATAGCAGCTTTTTCTTTACTTTGTACCACATGAAGATAGAATATCTATCGAGTCCAAGCATCTGCTGTGCAGCATCAGCAGTCGTCGCAAAAGACCCGATAAAGCTTGGCAGTGATGAGCGAGCAGTGACTGGAAATTCTCAAATGATTGTGTTCTGTTTCTCATTTTTTTTTTCAGTAAGTATAATGTTCTGTTTCTCATTGAGAAGTGAGATTGGACACCTTCTGGAGATGTTGCTTAAAGAAAATGCTCTTGTAGTGTATTTGGTAATGACTTCGCTGATTGTGTTTATGAATGTAGCTCCTCTTATTGAAGCTTGACTTCTAAGTTCCATTCCCCGGCACTGACTTAATTGTTTGATTGTGCCTTTGGAATATCGAACTAGTACCGAGCTTGCCTACGCTCTTCTGCTGCTTGTTACTGCAAAGTTCTGCAGTTATTCAGCCATTAAGAAAGTGAACTCATTTAATTCGTCCAACTTCCTGATAGCTACAAGGTTTGGGGGAGTCGAGAAGACACAAGATGCTCTTCTTCTTCCGTCGATTGTAGATCTATCGTCCAAGATCTGAAAATCGAAAGACAAATGCACATTTAAGAAGTTGATATGGTTCTTAGACAGCAGTCAACGAAGTAGTCTGGGCTTGAAGCACAATTTGCATTTCATAGGACGGACATGTGACTGCTCCTTTCATGGCCCTTGGGTATTTACATTTCACAGCACAATTCTGCCATTTTGGCAACTCCGAACCCGACTACTTATCCCCAAGGTAAGAAAGTCCTTCCTGGAGTTTGTACAGGGGAATCCCGTCTCATTGTTCATCCATCTCATTCCATCTGTGCGTTTTTGAAGGAAGATTCAGCATGAATTGGACTGAGACGAATTAGTATCAGGTTGAAGCACCGGGCGGATTGTAGTAGTATCCACGTCGGCTTTCGAAACACAGTTTACTGTACACAGCCCTGCTCGTCATTCATATTCTGTCCTTATGCCCCCTGCCAAGCCGCATACATGCGCGAATCTGCACAGACAGAAACGAGATACGAACATTGTGACAACAAAGATAGAATTCCGAATAGATTATGACAGCAGTTGACGTTTGTGAGAACTTAGCTCGCATCGCTTCAGGTGATCAATCCAACAGCCAAACTCGCTACTAACCATTCCTGCAATGCCATAAGAAAAGTCGATAGAGGATCGATTTTTTTTTTTTTGGTAGTTGAAAGGAATGTCATGGGCTTATAAAGGGATCGAGGATGAGAAATAAAGGGATACGATAAATTCCATCAATGACGAGAATTGAACCTTGGGCTCTTTGTCTGCATTTCCTATGATGCTCTTCTTCGGGGAGTCCGAGGAAGAACTTTGAAAAGGAGACGGCTGGCGGGAGATGAGCCCTAAGTAAAACCCGAAGCTGCTGAGCTCACAGAGAGAGGGAGAGAGAGTAAAAAAATGGGATTAAAAAAAAAATGAGTATTCTAAATTAGAAAAACTCTTTTCGCATCTTCTTCCTCGATGCCATCGATGATGCTGCTGCTATGTAAACTCATCACTCTCATCCTCTTCCTCTCCTTTCTGCTCCTCTGCTTCCTTGCAGCTCCATGGCTTCCCTGTTGCCACTGCATCTCACCAGGCTTCTCCATTGCTCGTAATGCTCTCTCTTTCAGTTTCCTTCTTTTCTTTTTAATTGGGAGACTTTCAGTTCTACAGCTCCAATCGTTAATGCAAGAGGGTTTTAATAGAAATGAATCTTTGGGCCTACGTTATTTCAGCTACAAGATCGAAATTTTTAGCAGACCAATCTTTCCCCTTTTCTGGGTTGATGCACATTAAGTTAAAGTTGATATTTTTAAAGATTTTTATTGCAAATCGAATGTGATGAGTAAGAGCTCAGACCGTCGAAGATCACGTTGCCTTAACTATTATCCGCACGGACAGTTTTCTGAGTATATAAGCTGTTCGATCAGTGAAATGGCAGGAAGCTACTTGATCATCTTTGGGATTTACTGTGCTTCATTAATGAAAACGATAATTATGTACAAATGGGGGAAAATGAAAATTTTCAATAGGCTATGACAATGTTAATGTGACTGACAGTGGGTTTCCCTACTTGATTAGTTCATGGTTGCCGCTGTGAATTGTCTGAGTCACTTCTTTCCCTGTCACAGAAAACCAGTTTATTCGGACAAGAAACCCAGTATTAGGACCGGGCCGTTGTACTCGTGGAAATTTGGTGGGAAGGAGCGTGAAAATTATGACCTGTCAAAGGATTATCCGTCTGCAAAGTGTGATCTTGTTTGTAATCCTTCTTCAAGATGGTTTCCCTGGAGAGTGTCGGCCTCTGCAGCTTCGTTTTTCTCTGATCAAACCAACAGTGAGAACGCATCTCCTCTAGTTAAGCATTCTAGTCATGGAGTGGAGTTCAATCGCGTAAATTGTCTCGTGTGGGTTCTCCATGAATCTGCGCGGAGCTTTTCTCTTGCCGTTGAATCTCTCAAGTTGCCTGGAAGTGGTGCTGAGCTTTCAAATGCATGGCTTGGGAAGGATGTGCATGAATGGCACAAAGTGGCCGGCTATCAGGTAGTGGCACTATGCTTATGAGTCTTGGTTCAACGAGCTACTGTTACTTTGCATACATCTGCAGGATTAGACAATTTTTTTTCTTCTTTCTGTGTGCTGATTGTTGCTATATGTGGACCTATATCCCATCCTCTTTGCTTATTTCTTGGTGGAACTTCCCGACATGCTGCTTTATTATGATAGAGTTGGTGCATTCATTTTGAGCTATTGCCATAAATGAAACGGCAACAAGAGAAGCATTGATTAGAATGGCAATGCAGGTCGCAGTCTACGCTTTGCTGAAAACAGCTATTGGGGTGGAGTTCTTGCTTTCTCGGGAGCGTAGCAATGGTCCTTTGCCTGTCCAAGAGATGTAAGTTTTGTAGTCTTTTTTGTTATTTGTCATTTCACGACAACAGATTCTTGTATGCTCAAAATGAACATGTGAATTGTTTCAGTTAATAATGAGAGAATAAGACTAATTCCTTGTTATGAATGGTATTCTGCTCTCATTTGATGCTTCACCAAATGAAGTTTGAAAGAAATTTCATCCAAATTTCTCATCATTTGCTAAGGTTAGCATATTGTCACGCAATTTAAAATATTAGTGGTGCTTATGCATGACTCATCAACTTGCTTTAATATACAGCTTTGGCCATTGAGCTTTACATTTTTTTTAATCATCCTTCAGCTTAGGCAAGAGGCTGAACTTTTTGGAGAACTACATTGAAATTCAGTTGCGCGAGAGACATGCAGAATTGGTAAATTGGTTTAGACGGGTGGAACTGCCAAGGATAGAAGCATATTTCGCTCCTCTGTTGAAGAAGTGGTCTATGGAATTCGCGGGAAGGTTTCCTCTGGATTTTTATGCTTTTGGAGCTTAATTTATCACTTCATTTATATGAAACAAGTGACGCTCAAGCAAGAAGTCGTGTTGTCTCACTATCTGTGCTTTCACATCCTTTGATAAAGTTGTCCCTACAAGCAAGTTGCTCTGAGGTGTGGTCCTAAACAATGTATTGTTCAGTGGCGTTGCAGGGATCATTGTTGCTATAACTTGCTGTGCAGCAGTCAGCAAACTTGGTCCTCGACAATCATCATGTGCGTCGGTCTCATTAACGATTGATGATATTCTGGTTGAGCTTATGGAGCTTTCCCATAGGCTGGTATCAGTTGATAAGCTGTATAATTTAGCAGCAGAGGCGGGCTGCGAGTTACTCTTTCTGACATACTTTGGGACAAAAATTCTTCCCAGCAAGAATGTTGAAGAACTAGAATTTTGGATTGGGTTGGCAAAGCAGAAGCTATTAGTTGCATTCCATGAAGAGCCTGTAATATCAGGCCTGAAGGTTTTTCAGGACGAGGCAAGTCGCATTATTTATTGACTGGTATCCAACCTTTGTATTTTCTTCTGAAAATGTTAGCCTCACTTGGCACCAAATACCTAAGGTCTATTGCATCCAATTTCGATGATTCAGCCATTGATCCAGACATGGTTTGGGTCTATCAAAGTGCTACATTCCCAGTCAGTATTCATGCAACAATCATGGTCTTCTCTCTGTTCTGCGTATTATGCATTTTCTCAGGGAGCAAAACAACTCTTACCTGGCAGGTGAAAGCTGATAGTTTGGCTGTTCTTGGACTATTTGCATACCTGGGCAGAAGTACTAGATTGTATTTGTCAAAAATGGGCATAAAAGATATTGATGATCTGGTTAAGGATTTCCTCAGGTAAGTAGTCAGTTATTTCTGCTGATCATTTATCTCGCATTCTTTAAACTTCCTCCGATTACAGGTGTCTATTGCTTACAGTTACTTGGAGTGTGGCATCCTTTTCATACACCCTGAATTCTCCTCCACGCCGGTTTACCAGCTCTTTATGGATGTTAGTTTTCTCTGAACTCGAGTTGAAGATGCAAAGAGTAGACCAAGATTGCACATGATTTTTACTTCATGTTCTCCAGGTAATCAAAGATGAAATTGGATGGCTCGACTTTTATGCTTCACTATCTTTTGTACGGAATCCCGAGAGAAAGAGATCCAAACAGCATCCCATACAGGCAGAGAAAGAAATGATTCTATCTGCTGTGTTTACTGTCTGCTATGATGTCTTCTCTGGGTTCGCCCATTTAAGCCGCTCAACTTTGCAACCTTTAGATGCAGAATTGCTGGCATTCCTGCTTAGAAGGTCAGGCGGTTTGAATGGATAATTCGGCTTTCATGATTCTAGGTTATGTATCTTGGAGAAGTGTTGATACTTGAAATTTGGTCGAAAATGTTTCAGTCAAAATCTACTGGCGCTTTGTCTGGAAGACTATTGGGCTGCCTATGATAGATCATGGTATGTTAGCTATGCTATGATCTTTTGCACTCGTACACATCAAAGATGAATTGACTTTTTCGTTGGGAGTGACGAAACTACCATCGTAAATATTTGAATTTGCCGAGCTTCTCTAGCAGGGAACCAGTAAAGATTATGGAGGCAGGAGTTATTGAAAATACATCGATTACAGTAGCTAGACCGCCAGCCAGGTTGTCTCCAGCTTTGGAAGCACAACAAATGACTGTCTTGATGGCACAAGAATGTTTAAAGAACAGGTCCCTGAACCTGGCTCACATGATTAAGGTATCTCTTAGCCAACCAATCAATCTCAACTGGCATTTTCTTTGATATTGAGGTCAACTTCAGAATCATCCTCTCTCAGGCATGTGAACTACTGGTCCTTCAATTCCTGTTCGTGATTTATGTGCTTCAAAAAAATGTTGGCTCTGTTTGAAATCAAATAGTTATGGAAATGTGGAGCCAGCTGCATCCACTTTCTGGATGTCAAACATATAAAAGAAAAAATGAAAACACAGTAAATGCAAGTAAGACTATTCCATTACAGTACTTATGGGAAAGGGTCTAGCACAGAAGCAAAGAAGACGCAACCCGTTGCTGAGACCCAAGTTTTTGAGCCTCAAACGGATGATGATACGGTATTAGTGTATATATTATGTAAAAGATTTCTTCAAAGAGCTTCAAGCACCATTTTGGTTGGCCATGTGCATCTCCATGTTCAACTTCACGTCCACACAAAATAACTTTCTGCGTAACTGATATGCAGCCCATCGGATCTGCTGAAATGGATAGGATGACCTCTTCAGGACTACCTACTGCTGAGCCCAACATACTTTCTGAAAATTTACTCAGGAAATATAGCGTGAAGTTTGTGTCAACGAGCTCTGTAAGTCCATTAATCTCTTGAAAATAGATAGTCAGTGTAATCGGCAGTCAGTTTTGCTGATAGTTGCAGGTCTGCCTGTAGGATCTATGGATGGGTACCCAGTTGCTCTTAATAGACATTACGGTGTCCATGGAACTTCTCCTGAAACAGTGGCGAGGCCACAAGGTCTCAAAGCGGGAGCAGAAGAAGCTAAAGAGGACATTAAAAGATATAGCTTCACTTATCCCCGTGACAATTCTGATGCTGCTTCCTGTGAGTTCTCTCCTCACTTCCCTCTTCTAAGTTATATGCATTCTGGCAACAGTCTGATTAAATTCTGTTTTCTCTTTTCTTGGAATGCCCATTGATAAGGTAACGGCTGTGGGTCATGCGGCCATCTTCACTGCGATCAAGAAGTACTTGCCATCCATGGTAAAGCTATTGACTCGTCGGAATCTCCTTCTAATGTTTTCTCCGTTAATCATGTTTCTATTTCCATTGGCTACAAAATAGATCCCTTCTCCATATTCCTCGGAACGCTTGGCCATGGTGAGACAACTAAGGAGGACTAAGAAGATGGAAATCCGATTGTGGAGTAATCTAGAAGATCCCTCCTCCAGAATGATTTGAACCCGCTTTCCAACTCAGAATGTTTTAGATGTTTAACTAGGTAGTCGACATCCACTGGAATACGAAACGAACTGCTCACCTCACATAATGTACAGTTCTAGCATAGGTTCGCTGAGCCGGGAAAACTTGGTGAGCAATTAGTCATAAGGACTTCTGTTTCGTTCTGTATAAGAAGGGGGGCAGGTTGTATCTCATGTATTAATGTCTCACGAACTGACCTACTGACCAGCTAATGGCCATCGAATAACTCCAATAACCATGCCACTGAATAAATTATGCAGATCAGTCACAGCAGAAAAAGCTCCTATGCAGTTGAAAATTTGTGGCACTTGATGCAGATGTGAGTGTGGTACTGACAATAATTATCCGTTTTGCTATGGACTCCTTGTCGATGACAACCATTCATTGCCCACAATACACTCGCAATTGCTCCAGTTACACCAGATTTTCAACTTTCGAGGAGCCCAAACCCGGTCACACCATACTTTTTAGAGATGTTCATCAGGCAGAGGCCCACGATGTTCGTTGAAATACATGAACGCTCACAGCTGTGCAGAGACCACGATGTTCGTTGAAATAAATGAACGCTCACAGCTGTGCAGAGACGCTTTGTCCAGTGGAAATGAAGAAAGTTGTGGACCCGAGAACTCGTTCACGAAGATGTGGAAGTAAAGAATGCTTGGTCTTGATTTCTTATATAGTGTTAGCTTGTTATGCCGAGTCACGGATAGTATGAATTGAACATCGATGATGTTGCAGCCAAGTTGAGCTCAATCAGGAACAAGCTCACTTCAGTCAGAACTTCAAATATGCAGCCATCATTTTCCCTGGGAAAAAAGAAAAAAAAAAAAAAAAAAGGAAATTTAGATTATTCTCCTACAGATGCCTCTTCAGGAAGGACAAGTAGCCGAGAAATGAGCAATGCCTAAGCTCAACTAGCAGTAAAAGCGGCGAAGCCATTCAGGACCTACTTCCGTATTCTGAATCGTGAGTGTCTGTTCCAATAAACTATCAATGAGCTCACTCTGGTAGTTTGCTAGTCTATAGATGGATGAGTCTGATCGAGAGGGAGATTTTGTTAGTCTACAGATGGACTTGGAATGTATTGGTTTTTTATCAAGGATTCCATGATCTCTCGTTTGGATCAATTTCCTGGTTTAGCTTTTGATATGTCCTGATGAATACTTGGCCAAATGTTCCCGAAAGATTCTCAGGTTCTGCATCTTATAACAATCCTACAGAAATGTGCAGGATAAATCTTGGGAGTAGTTTGAATTAGAGCTGGACCGGTTTTCATCGGGCAAGGAGAATCTTAGTTGCATTTATCTTTCAACATTGTGTCTCATACCCAAAGGAGGAAAAGAAGAAAAGCACAATTTCTCGCGGTACTTCAAATCCCTGAGAACTATCACTTGCCGTAATATTAGATGATTTTGAGGTATCCTGCAAGTAGAACTGATGAGCCAAAGAAAATTCTACATGCACTTGTGGAAATTGACTCAGACGACCACATTGCTGAAGACCTTGAAATTCTCATTCAACGAGTTTATTTCTGATTGAGCTCAGCTCAGCCACTGCATCGGCAATGCTCATTCGTTCCTTCGGTTGTTCATTAGAGCAAGCCACTCCAACGTGAAACACTGAAGCCAAACACTCCTTAACTCTGCTTTTTCTGTTGTTGGTTCGATCTTGGTCATTTCCCTTCATTGTCAAATCAATATATTCGTCTTCCTCGAGCGGCATCGGGTCTATGATCTCTCCCATTTGACCAGGCAAAGCTTTCTTGACAAAGTTTTGGAGGTTGAGACTTTCATTAAACATCTCATCGGTGGGTCTTTTCCCAGTGAAGAGCTCCAACAGGAGAATGCCGAAGCTGAAAACATCGCCACTGCAAGAGAATAGTCTTTTAGTGGCAATTATTTAGTAGAAATAAAATAATTGCTACTAAATACTTTAGAGGAGACAAATTTTTTCACCATTTAATAGCAATTATTAAAAATTTCTACAAAAAGGTTATTATAATTTTTAAATAATTCAAAAGTTGCTCTGATTATTAATTGAGACGTTACTTTTGGATATCATTTCTTCTTCTTCCCAAATTCACCCGCACAGCTTGTCATTCCCTGTGACAAAAGCCGCGCTTGCATTGTTGAAGACTCTATCGCTCGGTACCATGCCCTCAAAATTGTTATAGGACAGATTCAGCAGCTGAAGCATGTCCCGGCCCTCCAAGAATCTTGGAATCTCTCCGGAGAGATTGTTCCGAGAAAGATCCAACCACTGCAGACTCTTCAAGGAAATTAAAGTTGATGGAATGGGCCCTTGGAAATTATTTCCCGCCATATGGAGCTGCTCCAAGCTTATACAAGCTCCAACAGTGCCTGGAATATCATTGGATAACATATTTTCTGAGACATCCAGTGCTCCTAAATTCTTCAACTTCCCAACCTCGGCAGGCAGGAAACCTACCGAACTATTTCGTGAAAGGGCAAAGAAAATTGACAACGATGAAAGGTAGAAAATTTCAGGGGGTATGGGACCACTGAAGTTGTTGGCACAGAGAGAAAGAACATTTAGAGCTTGCAGCTTGCCTAGAATAGGAGGAATTTCCCCCTGCAAGGGATTGCCATGGAGCCTCAAATAGATTAATCGTGTCAAATTTGCAACGGAGGATGTGAGCTCCCCAGTCAATTGATTTTCATTGAGGTACAGTCTCGCGAGCTTTCGGAGCTTTCTAATGCTTGAGGGGATTATACCTAAAATATTAGTTCTGTACAGGCTGAGGACTCCCAAATTGACAAGATCTCCTATGCTGGAGGGAATATTTCCGGATATGTCATTGTCCCCAAGGTGAAGAAAATTAAGACTAGTTGACAAGTTGATGATACTTTCAGGCAATCTTCCTTTAAAGTTATTGCTACGTATATCAACTCTAATTGACCAGGGAAGAGAGGAAATCTAAATCATTGTCTGCCCCGGTTCCTAGATAGCTCTTGAAGATCAATAAACTGCGTAGCTTAGACAACTTTGCTAAGGAAGGAACTGTCCCACTGAGCTTGTTCCATGCAGCCCGAAATCTCAACAAGTTTGACGCGTTAGATATTGAGACCGGAATTGATCCTGAGATAAGATTAGCATCAAGACCGATGTCCTGTAGATTTGGGAGTGTGGTGAACAGGTCTGTAGGAAGACGTCCGTGTGTGCCATGGTTTGAGGTGAGAGTAATAACGGTCAGAGTGGATAAATTTAACATTGATGGAGGAATTGTACTGGACAGATTGATTGCAGCAATTTCAAGTACGCGAATCTTCTTGAGCTGACCCAGGGATCCGGGGATGCTCCCGTGTAAATGATTTATAGCTGCAGAGAGCGTATGAAGAGACGACAAATTGCCGATCGAGGATGGGATCTCACCAGTGAGATAGTTGTTGCGAATAGAGAGCACCTCAAGCTTTGCTATTGTGCCCAACTCCGATGGAATCTCTCTGACAAGATGGTTGTGAGCAAGTTGAATGACCTTGAGACTGGAGCAGTTAAATAAGTTGGAAGGAATCATGCCCTGCAACTAGTTGTTGTTCAGTTGTAACATCTCCAGTCTCGACAAATACCCAATCTAAGTTGGGATTTCACCGGTGAACTCATTAGCTGTAAGGTTAAGCTCCCTCAGGAAGCTCAGATTCCCAATATGCGGTGGAATCTAACCTGCGAGCTTGAAAGATTGCAGATCGAGAACGGTGACTCTCCCATGCCTCGGGCTGCAAGTGGCCGCATGCCACTCGCAAAAGTGAATGGTGTCGTTCCAAGAATTCGAGCGCCCCGAAAGGGTCCTCGCTTATCAGGGATTTGAATTGGAGCAGGGCAAGTTTGTCAGTCTCATTTCCTCTCATCAAGCACGCAGTATGGCCGAAGAGCGAAAAGAGAAGAATGTAGTTGATACGAAGAGATGATGAAAGCATGTTCCTGGGATTGTAGTCTCTCACCAAGTGGGCAAAGAAACCAGCCAGAGAATGGCGTCCAGAGAAGGGATTGACCCAGGAGCAATGTTACCGTCATCCGCTGCAAATCCCTCGCAGGAGCTGATCAAGATAAGGTTAGAGCACAGCAGCTGGGTGAGCTTGAAGCAGTATTACCAAATCGGCGAGTGAGTGGTCGTGCGATTCTAGCATCTCCGGCCGGTGCAAATTAACAACTAATGTTCGCTGAGATTTCATCGACAAGATAAGCTTTCACAAGGGTCTTGCCCAGTGAGAACAGAAAGATCAACACTTGCAGCCAAGACTGAATATTTTTAAATTTTATTTTGGAGGGATAGTCTAGCATTCAGCTGCAGTTCCCCATGATATGGCCACATGCTGAAGGTAGACAAAATACAATAGCCCTCCCTTTTTTATTAATAAATTAATAAATTATTTTTCAATTAGTAAAAGCAAATATTAAAAATTAATTAAATCCACCAATCAACCCTAAAATTAATTAATTAAACAGCTTATTATAATATGGCCCACGCAGGCCCGCCACCCACCACCCAAATCGAAACGCACCAACCGACTGCACAATCACCGTAATATGTTAAGAACACGTTCTTGGTACCTTGGCTTATTTTGTACTTCTGTTAACAAGTGAACGAGTTCCTGCTGAACATATTTACTTGTCTTCCTCAAGTATAAGGTTCATTTTAATCCCTTTAATCTTTTGAACTACATTTACTTATCTTTCAAAAGTGGTTAGATTAACTTTATACGGTAAGTTCCGTATTACTCTAAATCGATCTGATCGCCGTGAAAAATGCTGATAAGGTTTGTTGTTTCAAAGTCTGGGAAGAGACAGACAAAGGGAATAGAACTGAAAGGGATTAACTTCATTTAACGTGAAACTGCAGAATAAATACAAACTAACTCATAACTGAATTCCTAAAAACTGCAACCCACAAAGACACGTTACCAACTACTTGCTTGACCAGAAATACAACAACTAACATCCTAAAAAATATCCACAACAGCTAGTCACTCCTAAGGACTAGGACTTCAATAAAACAGAACAAAGACAGCAGTAAAACAACAGTTCTTAATTCACTAACATTCTCCTCTTGAATTATGAACTGCACACACACCCAACTTGTCTCTAAGAGCTTCAAAACGACCAACACTGAATGACTTAGTAAATATATCTGCAAGTTGGTTGTCTAAACTGCAATACACCAGCTTCACTTCACCTGATCTCTGCACCTCCCTTAAGAAGTAATACTTAACTTTGAAATGCTTTATTCTTCCATGAAAAATTGGATTTTCTGAAATGGCCAGAGTGGCTTGGTTGTCCACAAAGACCTCTATGTTGTCCTCTTGCTCCAAATGCAAATCACCCATCAGCTTCTTCAACCATAAGACTTGATTTGTAGCTGCAGTACCTGCAATGAACTCAACTTCTGCAGTTGATTGAGCCACTAACTCCTGCTTCTTTGGACACTAAGAAAAACATCTTGATCCAAATGTGAAGCAATAACCAGAAGTACTTCTCATGTCTTCCACTGATCCAACACAATCACTGTCAGAATACCCCTACAACTTAAACTCCTGAGCTCTGCAGAACTTAATCCCATGTGAAAGAGTACCCTTCAAGTATCTCAGCACCCTCTTTGCAGCTACCATGTGCAACTCCCTTGCACAATTAAGAAATCTATACAAGACACTCACAAGAAACATGATGTATGGCCTAGTTGCAGTAAGATACATTAGGCAACCTATCAAGCTCCTGTAAAGACCTTCATCTGCAGAATCTGCACCATCAGTCTTTTGCAGCCTCTCTTTCTTACCCATTAGAGTACTCACACTTTTATACTTTTCCATACTGAATCTCTTCAAGATCTCCTTCAAGTACTTCCTCTGACATATAAAGATCTCATTCTGAGCTTATTTGATCTCCATGCCAAGAAAGTAGAACATCTAAACCAAATCAGTCATTTCAAACATCTGCATCATGTTTTGCTTCAAAGCAGTGATTTGAGCCTCATTGCCACCTGTCACCAGCAAGTCATCCACATAGAGAGATACAATAACCAAGTCAGAATCAAACTTCTTAACATATAGAGTGGACTTACTCAAGCTTTTCTCAGAGCCTAGACCCAACAAATGCCCATCCATCTTGCTGTACCATGCTCTAAGAGCTTGCTTCAAGCCATATAGAGCCTTTTTCAGCAAGTAGACCTCTTCCTCCTGACCTGGTATGATGAATCCCTTTGGTTGCTCAACATAAATCTCTTCCTACAACACTCCATTTAGAAATGCAGATTTGACATCTAATTGATAAACCTTCCAACACTTTTGAGTTGCTAACTCAAGGATTAATTTGATTGTATCTAGCCTTGCTACGGTGCAAATGTTTCAGAGAAATTTACACCCTAAACTTGTGCATAACCTTACACTTACAACATGGTCTTAGGCTTGTTCACTGAGCCATCAGGATTAAGTTTTGTCCTAAAGACCCTCTTTAGCCCAATGATCTTCTTGTCTTTAGGTTTCTCCCCTAACTCCCAAGTCTGGTTTTTCTCTATCATAGCCAATTCCTCTTTTATTGCACTCATCCATCTCTGATCATTCTTGGCTTCTTCAAATCCTGCTGGCTCCAAAACAGCCACACTGCATCTCTGGTATATATATGCCAAAGATCAGGTGCCTCTAACTGGAATGTCATCCACCAGTTCATTTGACTCCCATGACACCATCTCTGGTTTATTTTGAGTGTCACCGACCTAATTCCACTTTTCATCTTCCAAGGAATGAACTCCCTACTTGTGATTACTTTTCCAGTCTTTGGTTGATATATTTTGTAGGCTTTTGACACAAGGCTGTGGCCAACAAACACACTTGGTTCAACTTTCTCTCCCAGTTTGTCTCTCTTGACCTATGAAATATGAGAAAAAAACACAGACAACCAAACACCTTTAGATTTTTCAAAATTGGCTTGACACCAAACTAAACTTCAGAGGGTGTCTTCTTCTCCAATGTCCTTGTAGGTAGTCTGTCCAGCAGAGAAACTATTATGTTTGCTGCTTCTACCCAAAATTTCTTTGCCATATTCTTCTCGTGCAGCAAACACTTGGGCATCTCCATAATGGTTCTAGTCTTTTTCTCACTAACTCCATTTTGTTGTGGAGAGTAAGGAGCAATAAGCTTATGCTCAATTCCAGCTTCATCACAGAAAGAGTTAAACCTCTGTTAAGTGCATTTTATTCCCATTGTCAGATATGATGACCCGAATCTTGCGGCCACTTTGATTCTCAATTCATCTCTTAAACTTCAGAAACACTTCAGTAACTTCCGAATTTTGCTTCATGAAGCAAATCCAACACATTCTTCTATAATCATAAATGAAAATAATAAAATACACGTTGTCATTCAGCGAAGGAGTTACTTGTGAACCACAGAGATCTGTATGAATCAACTGCAGCTTCTCTATAGCTCTACAAGTGGATTCCTGGAGGGGAAGTCTGGTCTGCTTGCCCAGCAAACAAGGCTTGCAGCTTAGGAATTGCTCTTCCTGGTTTGGTAACCCATTTGCCATCTCATTTCTCTGCATAAACTGCAAGCCTTCGTGATGAAAGTACCCCAACCTTTTGTGCCATATCTCTAAATCACTGACTTGACACTTGAATGCACCTACTCCTTCTCCAGTGAGTTCAAAGCAAAACTCTTGAGCTACATTTTTATCTTAAATAGCTCCTTATCACTGGAGTCAAAGATCAAACACTTCCTTCCTTCAAATATTAGCTTAAACCCCTTCTCAAGCAGCTGACCGACACTTAACAAGTTCTGATCAATCTCGGACACGTACATGACATCAAAAACCAGCTTGGTTCCAACACAACTCTCTATTGCTATAGACTCTTTACCTTCTACTGCTAAGTACTCCCAATTCTCAATTCTCACCTTTAATTTCATTGACTTATCAAGGTTCCTAAACAACTTCTCATCACTTGTCATGTGGTTTGTACAACCACTATCAACAAGCCAACTATCGCATGGAGTACTAAAAGTGAAACAAGAGGCAATAGACGGTTGATTTACCTCTTGTTGGACGGCAGCATGTGCCTCACCTTGTTGCCGATCTCCCTTCTCTTCACAGAACTTCTCAATGTGTCCAAATTTATGACATCTTTTGCACCTTATATCTAGCCTCTTCTAACACCTAAAGTGGGGATGATTGTGTTTTTCACAGTGCTTGCATGGAGAGTACCTCCCTCCATTGTTGCCTGCACTACCTTCTCCTGCAACTGCCTGTGAGCTACAGCCATTCCCTTTCTTCCCTTCCACTTCTTCTCTTTCCCTCCAGAATGTTGTTGCAATTTGGCCTTTAGAGCTCCTTCTACACTTCCTTCCAACCTCATTGACCTCCCACATTCTGGTGCTTGTAGAGCACTAACCAATTTTGCGAACCTGACCTAAGACAGATCCTTGGTATTCTCCAAAGAGGCAATGGTTGCCTCATACCTCTCAAGCAAAGAAACAAGGATCTTTTGCACCAACCTATTGTCAGAAAGGCCAGTACCAAACACTCTTACCTTTTTAGCAATGCCTATCAACTTGTCAGAGTACTCCATGATTGTCTCGGACTCATCCATTTGCAGTCTCTTGAACTCTCTGATCAGATTCGGCACCTTTATGCTTTTAATCCTCTCATCTCCTTGATACTCGGCTTTGAGGAAGTCCCATATTGCTTTGGCTGATTCACAAGCCATAATTCTGCTGAAAATGGCAAGTGAGACAGCAGCATACAAACAAGCTTTGACCTTGGCTTTCCTGGTTGTGCTTTCCTTATGACACCTGACTTGATTCAGGGTTGGATTGTCAAGAAGTACAGCCACCTTATATTGTTTCTCGCTGCTTCCAAGTAATCACAACCTCTAGATAGGCTCGCATTCTCACTGCCAAAGCTTGATAAGTCTCCCCATACTGGTGGAGCCAGGGCAGAGAAACTGCTCAATCCTGCTTCCATGTTATCTCAGCTTCTATGGATGCAGACACACCTCTCAATCACTCTCAAAAATCACCCTCACAGCCCCTTAAGATCAGGTGGGCTATGATACCAGTGTTGTTTCAAAGTTTGGGAAGAGGCAGACAAAGGGAATATAACTAAAAGGAATTAACTTCATTTAACGTGAAGTGCAGAATAAATACAAACTGACTCATAACTGAATTCCTAAAAACTGCAACCCACAAAGACACATTACCAACTATTTGCTTGACCAGAAAAACAGCAACTAACATCCTAAAAAATAGGCACAACAGCTACTCACTCGTAAGGACTAGGACTTCAATAAAACAGAAGAAAGACAACAGTAAAACAACCGTAAAACAGCAGCTCTTAATTCACTAACAAGGTTATTTAAGTAATTATCCAAACAACAAAGAGGCTCATCAGTCTAGTAATAAAAGGAAGAGTTAAATAAAGGAGTGTACATAATCCAGCTAATCGAACTTGAAACTCCTCACTTATCCACCCTTACTATTCTGAGTGTCACATTTTGACTTCAGAGTTGTCATTTTTGGAAGTTTCCTTGAGCAAGACAACAAAGGAAATAAACAAAACTTACTGGAGCAACCTGTTTTCTGATTGAGTGCAGCTCAGCCACAATATCTAGGCCAGTGTCCATCCAAACCTTTGACTGTTCATTACAGCAATTTGAACCAACTCGAGGGACCGAAATCATTAGGCATTCCTGGACCCTGTTCCAGTTGCAGGTCGGAAGCTATTGTACCTCAATGCCTGATTAGTTTGTTGCCCTTCCTGAAGAATTCCCGGGTCTATGATCTCTTCGAGTTGAGCAGACAAGGCTCTCTCAGCAAAGTTGCAAATGGTCAGACCTTCACTGAACACTTCGTCGGTCAGTCTCTTCTCGGTGAAGAGCTACAGGAGAATGCTGTGACTCTAGACATCATCCAGAGCTTAAGCTTCACTTCCCATTCCATACACTTCGCTTATCCCTGTGACAATTCTGATGCTGCTTCATGCGAGTTATTTCATCACTTTCCTCTTCTAAGTCATATGCATCCAAGCAACAATTTGATAAATTCACGTTTTCTCTCTTCTTGGGATGCACGTTGATAAGGTAACAGCTGTGGGTCATGCAGCCATTTTCGCAGCGACGCTATTGACTTCATCGGAGTCTCCTTCTAATGTTTTCTCCGTTAATCATGTTTCCATTTCCATTTGCTACAAAATAGATCCTTCTCTATATTCTTCGGAATGCTTGGCCATGGGGAAACAACTAACGAGGACTAAGAAGACAATGGAAATCCGATTGTGGAGTAACCTTGAAGAACCCTCCTCCAAAATGACTTAAATCTGCTAGCCGTGTCAGAATGTTGTGCCCCCAGAATATGAAACAAACTGCTCATCTTCACATAATGCAGAGTTCTAGTGTGGGTTTGCCAAGCCGAGAAGAATTGGTGAGCAATTAGTCATAAGGACCCTGTCCCATTCTGTATAAGGGGGTGAGGTTGTATTTCATGAATTGATGTCTCTCTTTCACGAATGCCGAACTGACCTACAGACCAGCTAATGGCCACCGAACAACTGCAATAACCATACCACGGAATAAATTATGCGGGCAGTCAAGGCGAAGAAAAGCTCCTATGCAGTTGAAAATTTGTGGCACTTGATGCAGCAGTGAGTGTGTTATTGACAATAATTATCCGTTTTGTTATATGGACTCCTTGTTGATGATAGACAATAATTGCCCACAATACACTCAAAGTTGCTCAGTTGCACCAGAATTTCAACTATTGAGGAGCCCAATCCTGGTCACGGCGTACTCTTGTTAGAGATGTTCATCGGGCAGAGGTCCATCATCTAAGATGTTCATCCAAATACATGAACTCTCACAGCTGTGCTGAGAAAGCTTTCTCCAGTGGAGTTAAAGAGACGAGTGGACCAGAGAAATCCTTCGCGAATATGTGGTGCTAAAGGATGCTTGGTCCTGATTTCTTAGTTAGGATTAGCTTGTTATGCCAAGTCACGGATTGTGTGAATGAACATCAATGACGTTGCAGCTGAGTTGAACTCAATCGGGAACTAGCTCACCTGAGTCAAAATCTAAGGAAGGTACCCTAATATGCAGCCACCCTCGCACCGTTTTCCCCGGAAAAAAAAAAAAGAAAGGAGATTCAGTTTGTTCTCCTAAGAGATGCCTCTTCAGGTAAGACAAATAGCCGAGAAACAAGGAGCAATCCTTAAGCTTCCACTAGCAGCAGAAGAGGCAAAGCTATTGAGGGCCCATTCAGTATTCTGAATCAGAGTCGTTTGTTTCAATAAACTATCAATGAGCTCATGGTGGTAGTCTTGGTTGCCTATAGATGGATGAGTCAAATGGAGAGGGTGGTTTCTTGGTGGTCTACAGATGGACTTGAGCATATCGGTTTTTTCTTGGCGGTCTATAGATGGACTTGAGCATAACGGTTTTTATAGGTTCTGATATGTCCTGATGAGTTCTTGGCCAAACGTTCCTGAAAGTTTCTTCTCTTTTGCATTTTCCAAGGAAGCTCAGGTTCTGCATCTTATAACAATTCTAAAGAAATATGCAGAATAAATTTTGGGAGCAATTTGGAGTAGCGGCTGGACCAGTTTTCACCGGGCAAGAAGGAAAATCTCAGTCACATTTATCTTTCAACATTATGTCTCATACCCGAAGGAGAAAAAGAAGAACAGCAAAATTTCTCATGGTACTTCAACTCCCTGAGAACTATCACTTGCTGTCATGGTCGATGATCTTGGGGCATCCTGCACATATATTCAGAATACAAGCCAAATTAAAAATACTGTCATGGACTCAATGCAGAGAATTGATAAGCCAATGGAAGTTCTACATACACTTGAGGAAGTCAACTCACGAGACGACATCAGTGCCAAGACCTTGAAACTCTTATTCAATGAGTTTATTTCTGATTGAGCATAGCTCAGTCACAGCATCGGCAATGCCCAGTCGTTCCCTCGGTTGTTCATTTGAACAAGCTACTCCAACATGAAACACTGAAGCCAAACACTCCTTAACTCTGCTTCTTCTGTTATAGGTCGGATCTTGGTCATTCTTCTTCATTGTCAAATCAATATGTTCACCTTCCTCGAGTAGCATGGGTCTACGGTCTCTTCAAGATGACCGGATAAAGCTTTCTTTGCAAAGTTATGGAGGTTCAGACATTCATTGAACATCTCATCGATGGGTCTTTTCCCAGTGAAGAGCTCCAACAGGAGAATGCCGAAGCTGTAAACATCGCCTACTGTAGAAGTTTCACTTCCCATACCATATTCTGCAGATAACACAAATCCAAATAATAGAAAAATAAATTATTACAGATGCTTTTAAGGAAAAGAAAGACATCAATAATCAAACATCTTTACCTGGAGCAACATAACCAGTTGAGCCTCTGATCCCCATTGAACTCAACTGACTAGTATACCGTGGATTGTTGGCTTGTGGAATGAATCTGGCCAAGCCAAAATCACCCACATGAGCAACCATTTCCACATCAAGAAGGATGTTGCTCGGCTTCAAATCACAGTGAACAACAGGGTTTTCACAGTGATGATGGAGATACTCCAGAGCGCAAGCAACATCAATTGCTATGTTCATCCTCTGGAGTAGACTTAGGTCCCTGAGTGTTCCATGTCCCCCCTCTCGTCCTCCTTCTTCGAGATTTGGATGTATCCAATCCTCTAGGCTTCCATTCGGCATGAATTCATATACGAGGGCCTTGAAATCGTTGCCTTTGCTATCAATGCTGGGACATGCTGTAAGAACCTTGACGAGGTTACGATGTCTGATGTTTCTCAAAGCCTCACACTCGGCTAAGAAGCTCTTCTCTGCTTCTCTCTTCAACAGGTTAAGCACCTTGACTGCAATAATGGTTTTGCCTTCTTCTTCAGTAATAACTCCTCTATACACAGAGCCAAACGCCCCGACACCAATCAAATTTGTTTCGAAGAATCCATCTGTGGCTTTTACGAGGCTACGATATGACAGAGCTAATAGGGACTGATTAGCCGAGCTGATTGATGAAAGTTCTCTCCTTTTCCTCTTAAACAGGCATAGGAAAAGAAAGAGAGCCAAAAGCGACACTCCAAAGAGGGCAGAAATGATTGAGATAACCAGTTTTAGGGCCAGATTCGGTTTTCGCTTCTGGCATGGGCATCCCGGAAGATGCAGCTGAGCTGATCCCCCGCACAGCTTGTCATTCCCTGTGACAAAAGTCACGCTTGCATTGTTGAAGACCCCATCGCTTGGTACCACACCCTCAAAATTATTATAGGACAGATTCAGCATCTGAAGCATGTCCAGGCCCTCCAAGAATCTTGGAATTTCTCCAGAGAGATTGTTCCGAGAAAGATCCAACCGCTGCAGACTCTTCAAGGAACTTAAAGTTGACGGAATGGACCCTTGGAAATTATTTCCCTCCATATGGAGCTGTTCCAAGCTTATACAAGCTCCGAGAGTGCCTGGAATATCACCGGATAACATATTTTCTGAGACATCCAGTGCTCCTAAATTCTTCAAATTTCCAACCTCCGCGGGCAGGAAACCTACCAAATTATTTCGTGAAAGGCCCAAGAAAATCGACAATGATGAAAGCCTGAAAATTTCAGTGGGTATGGAACCAATAAGGCTGTTAGAAGAAAGAGAGAGAATATTTACAGCTTGCAGCAAGCCTAGACTTGATGGAATTCCCCCCTGCAAGGAGTTGCTACTGAGCATCAAATCGGTTATCCGTGTCAAGTTTCCGATGGAGGGTATGAGTTCCCCAGTCAATTGATTGCCACTGAGGTACAGTTTCACGAGCTTTTGAAGCTTTCCAATGCTTGAGGGGATTATACCCGAAATATTGTTGCTCCTCAGGTTGAGGTATTGCAAATTGATAAGATTACCAATGCCGGAGGGAATATTTCCGGATATGCCATTGTATTCCAGATCAAGATGACCAAGACTAGTTGAAAAGTTGCTGATACTTACAGGCAATCTTCCTCTAAAGTTATTGCCACCTATTTCGACTCTAAACAGTCCTGAAGCATTGACCAAGGAAGAGAGGAAATCTAAATCATCGACTTCCCCGGTTCCTAAGTTGTTGTTTCTGATCAGTAAACCACGGAGCTTAGACAACTTTGCTAACGAAGGAACTGTCCCATAGAGCTCATTATCCGAGGCCCAAAATCTTGCCAAGTTTGATGCATTTGATATCGAGACTGGAATTGGTCCTGAAATAAGATTAGCGCCAAGACCAATGTCGCGTAGATTTGGGAGTGTCTCGAACAGGTCAATAGGAAGACTTCCATGTATGCTATGGTTTTCTGTGAAATCAATGACGGTCAGAGTGGATACATTGAAAATCGATGGAGGAAGCGTACCGGACAAGTTGTTTGCACCAACTGCAAGTATGTGAAGGCTCTTGAGCTGACCAAGGGATCTGGGGATGCTCCCGCATAGATGATTTATAGCTGCAGATATTGTCTCAAGAGATGACAAATTGCCGATTGAAGATGGGATCTCACCAGTTAGGTAGTTTTTGTGTATAGAGAGCACCTCAAGCTTCGCTAATGTGCCCAACTCTGACGGGATCTCTCCGGCAAGATTATTATTAGCAAGCCGAAGGACAGTGAGAGCCGAGCAGTTACATAAGTTGGAAGGGATCACACCCTGCAATGAGTTGCTGCTCAGTGCTAACGTCTCCAGCCTCGAAAGATGCCCTATTCCAGCTGGGATTTCACCAGTAAACTTGTTAGCTGTAAGGTTAATCTCCATTAGGAAGCTCAGATTCCCAATATGCGGTGAAATAGAACCAGAGAGCTTGAAAGACTGCAGATTGAGAACAGTGACCCTCCCATGGCTTGGGTTGCAAGTGATCCCATGCCACTCACAAAAGTGAACGGTGTCATTCCAAGAATCGAGCAACCCCAGCGGGTCCTCCCTTATCAGGGACTTGAATTTTAGCAGGGCAAGTCTGTCGCTCTCATTTTCTCTCATCAGGCACGCCGTAAGGCCGAATAACGAGAAGATGGAATTGATTTGAAGTGATGGCGTAAACATGTTCAGGAAATTGAAGTCTCACTCTCACCAAGATGCTGGAGAAACAAGAGAGCAGAAGAGGGAATAGGCCCGGTAAGGTTACTGTTGTTCGCTAGGAATCCCTCCTGCGAGCTGATCAAGCAATGCTGGATCAAGATAAGCTCAGAGCAGTAGAACCAGCGAGTGAGTCGTTCTGCAAGTATAGCATCTCGGGCCAGTGCAAACAATCAATGACGGGTGAGATTTTATTGTCGAAGAGAGAGCCTGAAGGTAAGAGGAAGATATAATGATGGTCCAAGCAGATTATCATCGCTAGCTTTTTTTAATTTGGTTAAGAGATTATATTTAAATTATGTTTTTGGGGGATTTTCTATGGGCACATGCTGCAGCATGTGGGCTTTCTTTTTCTTTCTTTATTTTTCTACTATTTTTTTATAATGATGAATTCCGAGATTTGTTCACCTAATCTCCGTAGTCCATGTAAACATGTACCATTCAGCTTAGAAGAATTGGCTTCAACACAGGTTGGTATGGCTACACAGCCATGCAGAAGGTCCAATAGAGAGTATTCTTCAGCACGGTTTTCAAAATGGCTTGAACTTGAGTCTTTTCCAAAAGGAAGTCGCTCTCTCTAATCGCTAGGTGAACCTATTGGGTAATATGTTGCAAAAGAGGAAAAATGGAACATCTAGAAAACCTGAGAAGTCAACACCGTGTCCCCTTCATTTTCATAGTATTGGGCCATCCTTGTTATACACACTGTCAACTTTTTGACTTTCAGAGTTGGCACTTTTGGAGATTTTCCTGATAGAAAATAAATGAAATAAATTAAACTTATCGGAGCAACTTGTTTCTGATTGAGTTCAGCTCAGCCACAGCATCGGCAGTGTCGATTCGTTCCTTGGTCTGTTCATTGGAACAACTTAAACCGAGTCAAAGGACTGAAATCAGGCATTCTGGACCCTGTTGCTAGTCCAAGCTCGGGTACTGTTGTACCTCGATGCCTGATCTGTTTGTTGCCCTTCTTGAAAAACAGCCGTGTCTATGATCTCTTCAAGTTGGCCAGACAAAGCCCTCTCGGTGAAGTTGCGATTGTTCAGGCCTTCATTGAACAATTTGTCGGTCGGTCTCTTCCCGGTGAACAGCTCTAACAGGAGAATGCCGTAACTGTAGACATCACCGAGAGTTGACACTTCGCTTCCCATACCATATTCTGCATAGTATGTAAATTGGGATTTAACGTATATGTATTAGACGTTGTTTTAGTGGAAGACAAAACCATAAGAATGCATATTTACCTGGAGCAACATAACCCGTCAAACCCCTAATGCAAATGGTACTTGATTGGTTAGCGTGGAGTTCATCTGCGGCTTCCTGAATGAATCGAGCTAACCCAAAATCACCAACATGAGCGACCATTTCCGAGTCTAGAAAGATGTTGTTCGGCTTTAGGTCACAGTGAACAATGGGTGTTTCACAGTGGTGGGGAAGATAATCCAGAGCAGAAGCAACATCAGTTGCTATTCTCAGTCTCTGAAGAAGACTCAGGTTCGATGTCTGATGTTTCTCAAAGCCTTGCACTCAGCTAAGAAGCTCTTGATGGCTCCTCTGTTCGACTGATTAAGCACCTTGACGGCAATAATTATTCTGTTCTCACCCTCAGCAATCATTCCTTTGTACACAGAACCAAAAGCTTCAACGCTGAGCAAACTAGCTCCAGAGAAGCCATATGTGGCTTTTACAAGGCTATGATAAGACACAGCTAAAAGAGACTGATCAAAGGAGCTGCTTGAAGAGGGACCTCTTCTTTTCTACTTAAACAGGCAAAGGAAAAGAAACAAAGCCAAGAGAGATGCCCCCAAGAGTGTGGAAACAATGGATACAACTAGTTTCACGGTCCGGTTCAATTTTCGCTTCTTCGGCTCCTTCACTATGCATTTTGGAAGATGCAGCACAACAGATCCTCTGCAGAGCTCATCATTTCCTGATATGGAAATAGCACTTGCATTCTTGAAAATCCCACTGGCTGGCACCGGGCTCTCCAAATGGTTGTGGGAGAGATTTAATACCTGCAGCATGTTCAGCTTCTCTAGGAAACTTGGGATCTCACCGGACAAATTGTTCCGTGAAAGATCCAACTCATGAAGAACCTTCAGTGAACTTAAAGACGGCAGGATGGACCCTTGAAAGTTATTCCCTGCATGTACAGTTGTTCCAATCCAATACAGGTCTGGAGAGAGTCAGGAATCTCACCGGATAACATATTCTCGGGACTTCTAGTGCTCCTAACTTGTTCAAATTCCCAACCTCAGCGGACAGGACACCTACCAAATTATTTCCCGATATGTCTAAGACGACTGACAATGATGAAAGGCCAAAAAGTTAGGCGGGTATGGGACCGGTGAGATTGTTTTCACCAAGATCTCTAAAAGATACAAATTTTAGCATCCCTAGACTTGGAGGGATTCCCCCCTGGAAGAAGTTGCTGCATAGACTCAAATCCTTCAGTAGAGTCAAGTTTCCAATGGAGGATGGGAGATTCCCAGTGAATTGATTGCAATCAAGGTACAACCTTACGAGCCCCCGGAGCCCTCCAATGCTCGAGGGAATTCCGCCAGAAATCCTATTGATTTGCATGGACAGAAATACCATATTGACAAAATTTCCAATTCCTGAAGGGATCTCTCCTGTTATCGACTGCTTCCTAGAGTGAGGTATCCAAGACTAGTTGAAAGATTGCCAATACTTTCGGGCAATCTTCCTCCTAAGAAGTTGTCATCCATGATGACCATCTCTAGTCCAGTAGCATTGACTAAGGAAGAGAGGAAGTTTTTAGTCATCGGCCTCACCTGTCCCTAGGCAGTTGCTCCAAATAAGAAACCTCTGAAGCTTGCAATTTTGCCAATGAAGGCACTGGCCCGGAGAATTGGTTAACTGAATCTTAAAATGTCATCAAGTTTGACGCATTAGATATTGAAACTAGGATTGAATCCGAGAAAAGATTGGAAGACAAGCTTACATTCTCGAGATTTGGAAGAATGTTGAACAAGTCAGGAGGAAGACGTCCTCGGATTTCATAGTTTTCCGTGAGATCAAGATTAGTCAAGGAGGAGATATTGAAAATTGAGGGAGGGATAGTACTGGACAGGTTGTTTCCGCTGACTTCAAGTGACTGAAGATTCTTGAGCCAGCCAATGGATTCTGGGATGCTGCTGTGTAGGCTATTCTAGCGGCAGCGGGGCCCGTGAGAGAAGATAAATTGCCAATGACAGGGAATTTGTGCAGGGAGATAATTCCACTGTACCACAAGAAGTTGAAGCTTTGTTAACAACGCTAACTCAACTGGGATCTCTCCCACACGCTGGTTTTTAGCGAGACTGATCAGGGTAAGTTCAGAACAGTAGGATAAATTTGGGGGTATAGCACCACTAAGTGAGTTGTTGTACAGTCTCAATTTCTCTAGTCTCTTCAACGACCCAATCTCAGGTGGGATCTTGCCATCGAACTCATTAGCTAGAAGATTAAGCTCCCTGAGGAAGCTCAAGTTCCCTATATGAGATGAAATAGAACCCAGGAGCTTGAGGGACTGGAGGTCGTGGATAGTGACTCTCTGGTGCCTTGGGCTGCAAGTGATCCTGTGCCACTTGCAAAAGTGAATTGTGCTGTTCCAGGAATCGAACACCCCAGAAGGGTCCTCCCGTATCAGGTATTTGAACTCAAGCAGGGCAAGCCTGTCTGTCTCATTCCCTCTCATCAAGCAATTGGAAAGGCCAAAGAACAAAACGGAGATGATAGCATTGACATAGAGAGACAAGTGTAACATTCTCGACTGGAAACCGGAACCCGTGTCTAGGAAATTGAAGCTGAGATGGAAGGATGAGAGGTTTGACCTGGAGAAACTTCTCAATAGAAGTTTATATAGAAAGTTCTGAATGAAGTAAGATCTCATTTCTCGTTCTCTCTTTCCCAGACTCGTTTTTTCTTTTTTAAGCCCACTTGTAGTTTGGTTGAATTATTTAAACAAGTGGGATGGCAATCCCGCAGTCCTATATTGGTTAGTGGGTGGTGGCCTCCACAGATTGATTTGCCCATATCCATACCAGTGGGCAGCAGCCTCCTCTGATGACTGATTTGGTTAGTGGATCCATATTTTAATGGAACAAAGAGTAGTTTGCTGCATTTTTTGACGCTTACACAAACAAAGTAACCTTGTATTTCCTATGTTTGCTCTGTTCTGTTATGCCTCAGCGCCATCATTTCTCGTCCCTTCCTCTTCCTCAGTTTTAACAGGGTAAGGCTGTTCTAGAAAAATGGATAAGTTCGCTGGAAATAATCAATGTGCGCATTCAGATACACATTAGCAAAGGGACAAAGCAAAGGCTGCATATCAAGAGGAAACCTATTTATATGATATTGCCATTGCAACTTGTGGATAATAAATTTACTAAAAGTGGTATGTATTATGGAAGGGACCTCATCACTTTCCCAATACCTCAGCCAAGGAAGAAGCCAACAACCCACTTCTAGAAAAAGTTTGGAAGCCCAACAATATCACCTGGAAAAGGAAAGTCTCCAGTGTAATTAACTTGGAGGATTCATATGCTTTCTGTAAATAAGAAAATAAACTCCTTCCGGCAAGACTTTACTAAACATTTTCACCCTGGTAAAAACTTTTTGAAGAGACAAAGGCACCATTCAATTGAAATCGGTTTTATCACGCATACCGCTGATCCAACTCAAGAGATCAGGGAATATCAACTTATCGAACTATCGTCAGATACATCTGCCTGCTCTGAAAGTTTTCAAATTTCATACTTGAGTGGGCAGGAAATCTACCACATAATATGATAAAATGTCCAAGACAATTGCCAGGGAAATGTGAAGTTGGCAGCATGCAAGGACTTGGAAGGATCTTCCCCTGCAGGAAATTCCCACATAGACTCAAAAGGCTCGGAATATTCCAAGTTAATTTATCATAGTTGAAGTACAGTAGCCCGAGCTTTTGGATCTTCATTGATCCTCAGAAATTATACCGAGTACCTGACTGACCTGCATACCAGGCACGCCTTTGCTGGCAATCTGATCCACTTGCAAAACTATCACTCCGTTGGAGCCAATCGGACCCACTCTAGTAGCGTAATAGTTCATATCTGCACTCAGAGATATATAGTGGTTTCTTGCCACCTCTATTGTAATGATAGACACAGGGTCCATTTAGTCTGTTGCAAGTTCACAGTTTCTTCTGTTGTTGAGATATATCTACTCGCCACTTTCAGGATCGTTTAGTTGCAATAATCTTACTTAAGCTATGTCGAAACTACAAGCAATCTTGTCCAAAAGGTGCTGATGATTTCGGGCTACTTTCCTCCCAAATGGTCTTCAGATTGGAGACTATTTGTAGTCTTGTAGTGTTGAGGTGGTTGCCTGGAAAGAACAAAAGCTGGAGCTTATGCAATTTTTTCTTCGAAAGCAATCATTCCAGATAGCTTGGCACCCATAGCTCAAATCTTTACCAAGTTTAAATGCATCTGAAATTGAGGCTGTGATTGGTCCCGAAAGAAGATTAATACCAAAACCAATGTCCTCTATATATGGAAAGCTCATAGACAAGTCAGGAGGAAGACCTCTGCGAAGTTATTCATTTTTTTTTTTGGATAAATGGTAGAGACTTTCATTAATCAAAAAAAAAAAGATTTACATTAAGACTCGTGTCTGGCATTAATTGGTAGAGACTTTCATTAATTAAAGATTTAAATGGTAGAGACTTTCATTAATTAAAAAAAAAAAGTTATTCATTTTTCGTTAAATCTAATGTATGAAAATCTAAATAAGACTCGTGTCTGGCATGCAGTTGCCACCGACTACGAATTACTGGATGTTTTTCAGCTAGCCAAGACAATAAGGGCTGTACTTTTCAGAGACTATTAAATTTGCAGAGAATTTAGTAAGATATAATAAAGTGATCGAAGGTGGGATCTGTCCGGTGAGATCGTTGCTGTGTACTGAACTTTGATAATGAACCTAACGACTTTGGGATCTCTCCTATAAGCTGACTGCTGGCAGAGCCAATGAAGTTAAGATTGGAGAAGTCGGATAAAGCGGAGGAATAAGGCCATTCAGCAAGTTGTTCAGTTTTAATAACAAGTACCCGATTTCAATTTGGATTTCAACAGCAAACCTGTTATTTAGAAGGTTTACGCTCCATGAGGTAGCTCATTCTGAAGTTGTGGCAAATTGAACCCCACGAGACGTATTGCCACTCAAGAAGAGTGTTGGTTTGTTGCCTACAATCCCATGCCAATCGCAAACTAAATTTGAGTGTCCCATATGGTCATCTCTTACTTGGGATTTGATTCCAGCAAACTCTGTGTCTAATTTCCTCTATTGAAACAAGTGGCGAGATGACGACCAAAACGCGAAGAATCAAGTTGACATAAAAATAAAAAGACAAAAAGACAAAAAGATTCTTGAATCAAAGACTTCTGGAGACCAGTTTGAGCTTCAGGAAATAATTGAGATTTAAGAGTGAGATATATAGCGGTCACTGATTTGTTCTACTGCATAGCCTTTCCAGATGAAAGGATCCATGATTTAAAGAATTAACCTATTAAGAGCATTCACCTTTATCAGTTTCCAGAAGTTTGTTTCTGATTGAGGCCAGCTTGGTCACCACAAGGCCAATCCTCATTCGTTCCCTCGGCACCTTGGCAGAGCATGCTAGTCCTATTTGAAATATCAAAGCCAAACATGCCCAGGCCTTTGCTGTTTTCTGATGATATGTTGGAGATGATACTTCCTCCACGAGTACAGGATCCATGATATCTTTGACTCGACCCACCATAGCTATCTTAGCAAAGCTGTGAAGATTCATGCTTTCATCAAACATTTCATCAGTGGGTCTCTTCCCAGTGAACAGCTCTAGTAGGAGGATGCCGTAACTGTAGACATCACCAAGGGTTGAAGCTTCGCTCCCCATCCCATATTCTGCAGAAAGATCAACTAAATGGATGAATAATCCTGATTTATAATATAAAAAGAAAATGTAAGGGACATTTTTTTTTTTACCTGGAGGAACGTAACCAGTAGAACTTCTGATACCAATTGAACTTGTTGGGATGGGTCCTTCTGTAACAAATCGAGCGAGCCCAAAATCACCTACATGTGCCACCATTTCCTCGTCCAAAAGAATATTACTTGGCTTCAGATCGCAGTGGACAATTGGAGTTTCACACTGATGATGAAGATAGTCTAGCGCAGAAGCAACATTGATTGCAATGTTCAGCCTTCTGACCAGACTTAGGTTTCTTTTCATTACACGGGCCTGATTTCCTTCTAGAGCCGGTTGTAACCAGTACTCTAGGCTCCCACTGGGCATGTATTCATACACAAGGGCCTTGAAGTCGTTTCCATTACCATCGCCACTCGAGCACGCTGTAATTACCTTGACAAGGTTGCGATGTCTGATATTCCTCAGGGCCTGGCACTCTGCTAAGAAGCTCGAAGCAGCTCCCTGCTTAAACATGTTAAGCACCTTGACTGCGACCACCACTTCCCCGTCGCCCTCACTGATGATCCCTTTATACACGGAGCAAAATGCACCAACACCAATGAAGTAGGCTTCACTGAAGCCATTGGTAGCTTTCAGAAGGCTATGATACGACATAGTTGGGAACAACTTATTAGAAGAATCAGAAGAAGTGTCCTTTTTTTCCTTCTTGAATGAGTAGCAATAGAGAAAGAGAAGAAAAAACGCCACACCGAGCAGCACCGAGACTATGGAGATGACTGGTGCTAAGGTCAAACGCTGATTTTTCCTCTCAGGGATGCATTTTGGCAAATTCAACTCAGCTGATCCCCCACAAAGCTTACTGTTTCCCGTGATAGAAACCACACTTGCATTACTGAAAAGTCCATCAACTGGCACTGCTCCCTCAAAATTATTGTCAAACAGATTCAATATTTGCAACTGCAAGCCTTCTAAGAATCTCGGGATTTCACCAGAAAGATTGCTCCGGGAAAGATCCAATACTTGCAGACCCTTTAGTGAGCCTAAACCCGATGGAATGACCCCTTCTAAGTTATTTCCCGCCAGTGATAGTTGTTCCAACCCTATTCATGCCCCGAGAGTAGTAGGAATATCACCTGTCAAACTGTTGTCGGATACATTTAATGCTCCTAAACTGTTTAAATTTCCAATTCCCATTGGCAAGGAACCACACAAATTATTCCGTGAAAGGTCCAAGCTAATCGACATTGAAGAAAGACTAAAAAGTGCCCCGGGCACGGAACCAGTGAGGTTGTTCCCTGAAAGACTCAGATTAGACAAAGCTTGCAACATTCCTAGACTCGGAGGTATTTGTCCTTGCAAGAGGTTGTTGCCTAAAAGTAGATCGGTCAATTGAGTTAAGTTTCCAATCGAGGGAGGGATACTGCCTGCAAGTTTGTTATCACAGAGGTACAGCGTCACAAGCTTTTGGAGCTTTCCGATGCCTGAGGGAATGCTGCCTGAAAGTAAACTCTTGGACATGTCCAAAATTTCCAAACTGACAAGATTTTTGATACCTGAAGGGATTGTTCCGAATATTTTGTTGCCTCCATGTGTCAATAAGTAAGCTTGGTTGAAAAGTTGCTAATAACTTCAGGTAACTCTCCCCCAAACCGATTGTAACTTGCTGCAAGTCTTTGTAGTCCAGTTGCATTGGTTAAAGAAACGAGGAAGTTTAAATCATTGAGTCCTCCAGTGCCCAGCTGATTCGCTGAGATGAATAGGACTTGGAAGTTATGGAGCTTTCCTAAGGAAGGGACAGTCCCAGAAATCTGATTCTCCACCGCTCGAAACCTCACCAGGTTTGAGGCATTAGACATCGAGCCTGGGATTGATCCCGATATAAGATTATACCCAAGACCTATATCTTGGAGATTTGGGAGTGTGGTGAACAAGTCCAAAGGTAGGCTTCCTGCGAGCCTGTTGTACACGAACTCAAGAAACGTAAGAGTGGAAAGATTGAAGATCGAGGGAGGAATCATACCAGACAGGTTATTCGCACCAACTCCGAGTTCCCATATGTTCTTTAGCCGGCCGAGGGATTCAGGTATGCTACCATGTAAAAGGTTCAGCTTTGGAGAGAGTACAATTAGAGATGATAAATTGCCAATGGAAGGCGGATTTGCCCGGTGAGGTAGTTGTTATACATGTAGAGAAACTGAAGCTTTGTCAGTGAGCCAAATTCGACGGGGATCTTTCCCACGAGCTGATTATTCCCGAGATCGATGAAAGTCAGGTCAGAACAGTTGGATAAGTTTGGAGGAATAGTACCACTGGACGAGTTATTATTCAATTCTTACACCTCTAGTCTTGGCAAATACCCGATCTCAGGCAGGATATCTTGTTTGAAGTTGTTACCTTGAAGATGAAGCTCCCGCAGGAAGCTCAGATTCCCAATGTAAGGAGAAATCTTGCCCATGAGGTTGAGGGATTGGAGATCAAGAATGGTGACTCTGCTGTGCCTCTGGCTGCAAGTAATCCCATGCCAATGGCAAAAGGATTCGGTTGCATTCCAAGGTTTCAGGATCCCAAAAGGGTCACTGCTTATGGGAGATTTTAAAATCCAGCAAGGAGAGTTGGTCCGTGTCATTTCCTCCAATCAAGCAAACGGCAATTCCCAAGTGCGAAATGAGAAGAACGGAGCTGATGAGGAAGAGCAACCGGAACATCCTCGAATTGAAAATTTTGCAGACCCGATTGAGCTGGAAGGATATGGGAATGGAAGCGTTCTCTGTTTGCTGACAACGAAGATATGATTTCATTTATGCCTCAAAATTCCACCAACGTATGCTGAGAAGTCAAAAGCCAATGTGCAGTGAAAAGCTACAAAACAATAATTCAAGGTCATGAGGAGATATTAAAGTCGGATCAATGTCGCCATCATTTCATTTCCGCTAGTATGGTTGACTTAACTCTGTTGGAATTTAATTCGGAAATAACCTAATCAGAAAATAGCACACTCAGATTCCATTACCTTGGCCAAGGACAACTTACAAACGAGAGTGCTACAATTCACGGTGTTTGATCATACGCAAACAACCACCGTCAAGTTTGTACATAATAATCTCGTCATCCATGGGTTGATACAACTTAACTTCGTATTCAAATCGATACAGACAAACCAGGCCATTTCCTACGCTAATCTCTCACCAAAGTACTACTACATCTTGGGGTCAGTCCTCTTAGAAGGGGAGAGCGCTTGGTTCGGTTCGATTGTCACAATCGCCGGCCTCGCACACTTGCAGGGGAAAGCCCATCCCTCTCGCTCCCTATATCGTCTTCCAGCTCGCGCCCATCCCCACAGAGACCATTGTTGTTCACGCTCACTTCAGAACTGGCATTGCTGCTTGTGGCTAGGGGTGAATCTGACACGCTAATGGTTCTATTGCTTCTTGTGGGCCCTGACCCTGATCTCACGCTGTACATGGAGGAAGCTGGAATATTTGTCATCAGCGGCCGCAAGTTCCCAGGAATGCTCCGTCTTATATCCTGCTCCATAGTTAATTCATATCAAGAACTGAAAATTAGACATGTCAAAGCCAAAAATTCTCAGAAACCAGACCAAACTCTCTGCGCTTGTTCGTTGATTATCAAGTCAGGTGATTTAAACTCGGGAAGTTGAATAAATTCTTACCATGTGCCTTATCGCCATATCCAGAGATTTTTTGGAGAGAGTCCGCCCGAATCCTGAACTATCAGGAGATGAAGCCGACTTTCCAGACAAGTTACTGTGAGGAGAATGCTTATCATCTTGCTTAGGAGGTGCTAGCTTTCTCATGTTCATCACCCTTTCCACCATCTTTGTTCCCATTAAAACGGGGCTAATGTTGTCAGTGACTTTGGTATGGTTACGGTTCCTTGCAGGAACAGAGCTTCCACTAGGATGAAGAACACCATTGGCAAGGCGTCCTCTCGAGGGAGAGCATGATTGCCTCCTCGGTCTCCCAGGCAGAGCTGGCTCTACAGAGGAGGATCGAGAACTGGGTGCTCCTGGTCTACCCCGAGTTGCTGAAAGCGGCCCCTCAGGTAATGATGTCCTTAAGTTAGGTGGAGCTTCAAGGGAAAAACCAGGCATCTCTGAGGGTTTCCATGGTCGGGATTTCACCGTTGGGGAGGCCCCACGTGATGTTACAGGATTTCTCAAAGTTGCAGGAGCAGAAGGTTTTGACACTGAAGAGGATGGTCTACTTGGGGGGCCAGATATGCTCGGTGCACTTGATGGAGTGGAAGCTCGGCGTGTTGGGGTAGCAGACCTTGAGGCAGGTTTTGGAGGGGGAACAGAGGGTCGTGAAGTTGGAGTGGAAGATCTAGCAGTGGACCTTGATGGAGTGGACGACCTTGAAGGAACTGCTGGTTTAGCTGCTGAAACAGCTGGTTTAGTTGCTGAAACAGAAGCTTTAGTCAATGAAGCGGCTGACTTGGTGGTAGAAAGTGAAGGCCTAGTTGAAGAGAGAGTAGATCTGCTCGAAGATAGTGTTGGTCTCGAGGTAGGCGTCAAGGGTCTCGAGGATTTAGAGGAAGTGGTTAGTGTGGGCCGACCTGTTGGAGTTGCAGGCCTTGATCCTGGGCCACCAGAAGATGAGGGCCTTCGAGCACCTGCTGTGGAAGAGTTCAATCCCGGAGATGAAGCTGGTTGTCTAGACATTAGGCTTCTCGTAGTGACAGGTTCCGCCTGGGCATTTGCCAACTGAAATAAGATGAAAAACATAACTAGGTTAAACAGATTTCGAAATCATGGCAACTCATTAGTAAATGGATTTCAGAATAATCAGCAACGTCCAAACTTAGAACCTTT
This sequence comes from Punica granatum, assembly GCF_007655135.1. NCBI lineage: Eukaryota > Viridiplantae > Streptophyta > Magnoliopsida > Myrtales > Lythraceae > Punica > Punica granatum. The sequence goes on from NC_045128.1 coordinate 32,729,068, forward strand.
CCAGCATGTTGAGAGTTATAAAAATTAAATTTAGAAAGAAATAAAATGATAGTAAAAACTTGAATAGAATAATCTCAAGCATCGAAAAATTAGTATTTCATGATGCTTCTTTCTTTTAATCATCTCTGGGTTATAAAGTGATAACAATAAGTACAATAAACACAGTCAGCAAGCAATTGAAACTTAAACATAAAAATAATCTTACTTTAGTGAAGCAAAAGATGTTGCGTAACAGCGTAACAACAAAAGGTGCAGAAAATAGACATACATACAGGAGGGGAAATTGATGATCGCTCAATCATGACAAAAATCTAATAGGCATACTGACACATGAGGTATAAATCTTTCTTAAGAGTTGTAAGGAAGTGATCTTACTCTAGATTTAAGTGCGGTTGGACGAGCCTTTGGAGTACCTAGCTGATTCATGAGTGTCTTCTGTGATTCCATCTCCAAAGAAGGAAAAAGGGGAGTACCAGGTGGTGTGAGAAGCCTAAACAAGAAAGGAACTTTATTAAAACCAAGATGGAAGACAGAAATAGATACATCCTTGTAAAGAAATAACAAATTAAGCAACTCAGTAACACGTAAATGCCATATAAAACTGTTATCCCATCAAATGCACTAAGAGAATTTTTAACACTGTCATTTACCAGAACATGTTTGATGCCCATATATTTCTCATGGAAAATGTATTCAGTCGTACCATCAATAATGAAAAATCTATCGTCGAATTCTATGAAGAAAGAAATGGTCCAACCACCAATTTGACAACAACAGGTGCATACTAATAATGCTCAAAGAATCACAATCAGAGAAAGTTTTTCCAAACAATCACCTCTTAAAGACATTTTCAGTATACTTCCGATATCCTTGCCATCCAAACTCTTGGAACTTATGAGGCTAGACAACTATTTATTAGGTAAGTTCCAATGTATGACACTGGTATCTAGTCTAAGTCACATGATTGAAAAGGAAATGGCGAAAATCAAAGAAGTGAAGTTTATATTCCTTTCAAGTTTCATAGACTGTGTAAAAATTGTGCTTATCCATTCATTCAAAGATGCAAGACAAACATTCCTGCAAACTCAAAAGTGATGGATGCCCACTTACAGTAATGTGACTTATAAACCTGCTTAATCATGGAAATGATGTTTTCCTTACCAGATCATCCAATCAATTCACAGGGAACCTAATTGGGAAGATAATACAACATCCAACCCATGTAATTACGTGCTCTCTAACAATGTGACTGCCTCAAGTTTCTCTGTCCATGGTTCTAGAAGCACGGCAGCACATCTTAATTATCACTCCAGAACGAAACAAGTTAAAGAGGAGCCTTGAATATATGCAATCAAGAAACCGAGAGACCGAGAACTTTAAAGGTTTTTCAGCGAAGAAACAAATAAATGGTTACTTGGAGGTTCAGATAAAGAAAGAGATAAACCCTATTTCTCTGATTAACTTTGAAGTAAGCTATTGTCCACAGACTCAACGTAAAGCAACGGAGATAAATACCACAAGCATAAATCACACAAATGTTCTGAACAAGACTGAAAAGGTTGAACGTTCTTCAGACATACCAATCGTAATCATTCTTATCACTATCGGCATTTAAAAAATCATCAGTAGCAAGTTTCCGTGGTGCTGCCGATGGGGCAAGATTGAAGATTGGAGAAGTCCCAGGCTTTGATCCTGCAATCACAAGCAATGACGCAATATTATTCCCAGCTGTTTCTTCAGTTAAGTTCATGTTAAGCTAATTTCACACATTCAATAACCCACAAGAAAGAACACAACCGAACCGAACAGTAGTCCTTAACATTGAAACAAGCTTCCAATTTTTCAAGCAAAGATGAAACAAACTGATAGGATTAGTACCCAAGGGAGCATCGAATTCTGCGGCGTTGTTAAGGAGGAGATCGCTGCGTTCCTTCTCGCGCTTGCGCATCTCGAGGAACAATTGGAGCTCCTCCTCTTTATCCTTCATCGCCTGCTGGCGTCTCTGCCCCAGCATTTGCGGTTCCAGTGCCCTAAAGCTACCGTTCATCCCTCAAAATCCGAAGCCCGACCAGATAAGATCAGCAATAGATATCAAGCTGAACTGACTGAAACCTAACTCAGCTTTCTATATAAGAAGACCTAACTTAGCTTCGCACTCACACCTCCGACCCAACCCACACCAATAATTTACAGCGAAGGAAGCTTCCAGAAACGGAAATTGACAACCCCAGATCTGAAATCAAGCTCGAATGCAGCTCGAACTCGGTGCTCCAACCCGCCGACCAACTAGGCCAGACTTCGCATTGCCTTCTCGAAGCGCGAAAAGCGGCGTCTCTGCGTGCACCAGCTCGGAGAAACCTCCATTGAGCAGAACCAGCTGAAAACCTAGGGGAGAGAGAGCGAGTCACTGAGCTGCCTGCTCGAACAATGCGCCATTGCCGCCGACCAAAGCCGAAACTTTGCTCCCGGCGACAGAGAGGAAGCTCGGTGGAAGTGAGATCGTGCGGAGTGGGGATCGCACCGGGAGGACGACGAAGGGGAAGGCCGGGACAGAGTGGCAGTTTCCGTAAATAAAGTGAAGTTGGAGGTCTGAAATTGGAAAGCGGGTAGCGAAGAGTGGGAGAGATGATCAGGTCCTCTTCCTCTCTCAGACTGGCGGTACGAATTCTCGGATTTCTTCTGCGACGGGACAAATAAAATCGCATGGAATAATTATCTGCTGCACTCGAGTACACAAGCTTCAGAGGCGTCCCCACCGTTTGGATCATTCGATGGAGCGGGACCCGGACATGATTTGAATTTGGACGGTAGAGATCGGTTCTGGGGAATGAAATGATTGCGTGCGATAACCGGTCCTGTTGTCGTCTTTTCCTCTCACTTGAAGCTTACGTCGTCTGGTCTGTGATCTTGTGGGGATCGATTTCCAAAACTGCCCCTCCGGAGCCGATTCAAACTGGGGTGGCCTTTCAAATGGGCGGGCATGATGGGCCCTTCCGAAGCATGAAATGTCAACCTGTTCGGCCCATTAGCGGCCCGTTGTGAGCTTTAGGTGGGCCTCCAATCCATGGAAGTCCGGCTCAAGGCATGAAGAAGCTTTGAACATCCATCACATTTTCTATGTTTTATTATAGTTCTTTTCTAGATTTGCCATTAGGTAATGTTGGATTCAGTTTGTTCACTTCTCAACTAATCCACCTCCTAGGATGAATTAAATGTAGATCATTCAAGCTCGGTACTTCAAAGAAATAATCCTAAGGCCTGACCCTGATGGAATTGAAGTCTCGGCGGGAGTGTGAAATACCATATGCACAACGACCATCAGACCCTCAATGTTATACGAGTGACTCTTAATGTATGACATCATATAATTGTTTGTGACCAAGGTAACTGCATGGATATTGGGAAGTTCCCCAAGCTCCATTAGATACAACGGAATAGGAATCATGCATAGAAAGAATCTCCTCCTTTAATCTCTTATACATTTAATACAGATTAAAGTCACTCCAAAGGGCTGACTGGTACTCCATGTATTAACATAGAAGCATGCATAGAAAACTATGCGAAAGGATCAACGGGTTGATCAAACATGTCTCATTTGTTGAATGTGGCGACGAAGGCGATAGGCCCCTTCCCTGTGTAAGCGGCCTCGATGGCGAATATGAGGAAGGCAATCATGGCTAGACGAGAGTGCTTGATCTCAGCCAACTGGAGGTTCTCCTTCTTCTCCGGGTCAGAGGCCAGACCAAGTGGGTCGAAGTATCCGCCAGGGTACAGCCTCTTCTCGGGATCGAGCTCCGCATTCCTCTGGAACTCGATGTACCCGATCACAATCACCTCAATCCATATCAATGTTGTCAAGGAGAAGGGGAGGGGTTGGCCTAGGTAGGATGACCCCTCAACAAGTTCCACCTGACAATGGGACAGAAAAAGAAAGCATTCAAATCTCGAAACCTGTCAGAGTACGGACACTCAAAATGGGTTTTCTGGGCCGAAGAGGAATTCAGGCCCATTGAGGTGCATGGGCCAAACTGGGCTTATTTTCTGAGGCCCAATAAGCATCTATCTTCTCTCGTGGGGAGTACCACACGAGAGTCATTAGTCTATTGGCTGATATTAATTCCCGCTTGAACTTCAATTATCCTGCCCATGAAAGTGCTTCCAGTAGACTTCAAATCCGTAAAGTCCATTCACTTACAGCATTGTTTGATAATTCGAATAACGTCTCGGGTCCGTCCTTTTGCCTGTGTCATTTTCAATTCTGCTCATCAGTAGCAATCGCATCCACTGAAATTCGCCTGGAGGCCAGTTGGACACGATGTAGGTTGGGATGCCCTCTCCGACAAGGGAAGAAGGGACCAGTCCCACCAAAAAAAGTGACCGTACTTTCTAATTTACATAATAAATAAATGATAAAGACAAAATAAAAGAATTTTGAGGCTTGCGTTATGTGGCTACAGGGGGAAGTGGTGGATTAGCGTTAGCCGAGAAAATATCTTTTGTTTTGTCACGTCATATGGACAAAAACATCACTTTCTTTCGAAAAGAATAGTCTATGCAAATGTCACAATGTTTCATACACATAATTGCGAGGTCCAGAGCTCTGAGACTTGTTAATGGATGTATTTCATATGATACAAAACATTATGTGTTCGAACTTGATGAATTGCATCATCTCCCGAATAACTAAACTCACCAGTTCGACACGTGTGGCACGCAAAATGAACGATCAAACTCGACCAGTTATACATTCACATTAGGCAGCTCATGGATGTGTTAAACAGTTGAGGTATTTAGTAAAAGAAAATTTTAATTTTCCGTTAGATAAGAAATTAATCGAATAAGTAAAATAATAATAATAATAATAAATAAATAAATAAATAAATAAGAAAATGCAATAAAATAATGCAAGTTCATTATGGTATAGCAAGAAAATACCGCGAGCCCACTAACCTTTCCAGCGTCTTGCCACGCGACGCCCGTGAGGGCCTCGACAGCGATGGCGCCGAGGGTGCCGAGCATAGCCCAGCGGCCGTGGATCACCTCGCACTCCCTGAACCGCTGCAGGCCGAACACCTCGTTGTACGGCTGGAATGGTGTCGGCTTCACATCGTTCTGCTCTGTCCTGATCCCGATCACGTCGCCTGCCACGTTCTTGGCTAGGTTCTGGTCCAGCCCGTCGTAGTCGAACTGCAGGTACTCCGCCGGCTTACCCAACCCCAACGGGTCGAACCCACGGTCCCCCACCATTGTCCCATCCAGCCACTCCGGCGGCTCCACTCCCGGGAACCACACGAGCCGCCCTGAGTCCGCCGCCTTCTTCTTGGGTGGAGCCTTAGCTGGTGGCGGTGATTTCTTTTTCCCGAATCCGAACCGGGCCTGGAACCGCCCGGTTCTGGGCGTCGGGCCGCGGAGGCGGGTCCCGAAGAAGTGTGAGGCAGTTGCTGCGGCGGTGGTTGTGGCCATTCTCGGGTCGTTACGAACAGTATCTCAGTGGTGGAGCAGGGGGGAGTGCAGGCAAACCAATGCTGGACTTGTTTTATACAACCAAGTGAACGAAGGAGAAAAGAAAAATAGGTAGTTGGGGCCTTTCTTTTTTGGTACATTGTGACTCCGTCCCCAAAGTTTTGGATTTTATGAAAAACTCCAAAATACTTTGTACCTCATTGGAGATTTGCCTCGAACAACAATCCTTTTTTTTCCGATTATAAGGAAAATTTATGAGTCAAATACAATGAAATATAAATTCTAATAACTAATGAAGGGATATGAATAATCCCATCGAATATCGAACTTGAAGCATCTTGTATAGTAGCGAATGCGTGAGGCACTGCGATGTGCCCTCTTTAATATAACTGACCTTTTTTTGGATTAGTCAAATAACAATTGCATGCTACATGGAGAATCAAGTGACTATCTATGGAATCAAATAGTAATATCAAATTGGAGACTAGTTTCAGATAAATTTCATTTGAATCAGTTAAATAACAGTCACGTAAATATATAAAAAATCGATTGTTGGTATAGAGTTAGTCGATACTTATTCCCCAATCATCACTTTTTCTTCAGGAAAAGAAGTTCACGACTCGTGAACCTTCTACCTCCACGCATCATTACTACGGAAGTAATGTCTATAGAGTTGGTCATGCAACTATAGAATTTAAACACGCACACCGTTAGCTTCCCAATCACCAAAAAATATATAAATGGATATTATTTGAACGAATTTGTACATACATTTTTATATGTTATTGTGATTTCACTGTCATCAATTAGTGTTTACATAAATTATCCACGATTTTCTTTGCACGACTTGTGCAATCATACTATCATATCCTGTAAGCTAACAAGATGTTTACGTGAGCTGTGATGATTAGTCATGTGAAGTTTTAGATATTTCTCTTTATTAAGGTGGAAAAAAACTATGAGGACCGAAAAGGATGGTTTGGGAACCATGGGGACGAATTGGCATTTTCTTCATCAAATGAATGTACGTGGAGTGGTAGTTTGGTTGACTGAATAGGAGAAATTTCGACCAAAAAAAAAATAAAGAAAGAAAGAAGTGAATTTCCTTTTTTCTTTTTTATTTTCGGAATAATTTCATTCGATGGATGTGAATGCTTTTGGGGCTTATCTCTCCTTATCCAGGGAAGGCTTGGTTGGATGGTTGATCGCGTCTTTACCTTATTCTGTGGGCCCCCTTTACAGTAAATGCAATGCACTGTTCTATTTTCTGTTCCAACCACTTAGCCACGGCCCATGAGAACTGGACCACGAGCGCGGCCCATAATCACTGAGCCGGCTCCTCGGCAAGTCACAAGGATCCATGGGCCGCTAGCTCCTGCAAAAGCCCATTGACAGATGCTGAGCCAAAGCAAGACGAAGATCCGGTCAAAAGTCCCTCGGTATTTAACAAACTCTACGAGATCGAATAACCTTGAGACCGGTAATTTGGCCACAGTAGCTGAGAGCAGCAAGCTAGAGATTATATGAGCAAACTGCCCGGCAAGACCGCTATGTGGTTTCTCGACTTGACGAGCTCCAATCTCTTGTAATCCATATGTCCTCTGGCTGCATCGAGCAGATGAATGTCCTGAAGATTTATGCATCTTATAGAATAAGCATGGAAGTTCGTTAATCTACAGGATGAGAATGCATGTGAATTCATATTCCATTAAGTAATGACTCCATTTTCTTTATGATTCAGACGGTGCCCGTGTTGATCCCGATCACGACATCTACCACATTGGTCCATCAAGTCGAAGTCAGAACTACAGGTGATCTATCACTGAGATTTATCAAGCAGCAGTCTTGATACGAAAAAAGAATCAAGAGTTTGGAGTCTTCTCAAAACCCGAGCCACAGAATCTTCGTTCTCGGATTATAAAAACACTTAAAATTGTCTCACTAGTCTCCCGTGCTTTGTGCCACTGTTTGGTTTACCTGAATCAACAAAGGAAAGTATCAGTTTGGGTCGGGATTGATCTCGAGGAAACCCTCTCCGACGCTTAAGTCAGTCCTCCGTCAAACCAGAGTAAACTTTGTGTCGGAAACGGTAAACTTACCAAATTCAGCTAAGGCCGTTGGCATTTGTAGAGAATTCACAGGGGTATGTCTTCCTGTCATTGGACCATAGGCTAAGGGATGAATTGAACTTTTGTTGCATTGAGCGTAAAACTACATGGGCCTTATTTGGGCTGTTGTCATCATTTGGAGGTTTGGACCCAATGAAACCCAAACGGGCCATCTGCTTGGGACACTATTTGGGCCGACGCCCGATGTCCACTTCCAAGTTACGGGCCCAGAGGTTTGTCGCTCCCCTAGCTGGGAGTATGTGGTGGAGGGTGGGGTGTTGGTAGGAGTAAGCGGGTCCGAAAACCTTTTTTTTTTTTACGGTACCCGAATCATATCTCGTATTGGACAGGTTTTAAGATTTTGGAACCAAAACCTACTTGGAACGTGAATTATAGTATGGGTTCCGGATATCATATTGGAACCTGTAAATTTTTCTTTCATTTTTTCTCTTCAAACACAATAAATGAAATAAATAATTAAAATTGAAAAGATCTCATTCACAATCACGCAAAAACATATAAATATCGATTTAGATTAATCGGATCACATCCATCCATCCATAGAACAAAATGAATATATAGCTCTCTTTAGAATTATATAGTAGACAAAGTAAATAACCAACTAAAAGATTACATAGCTATTTGCCCAAAGAAGAATGATGTAACCCTCTTTAGTAGACAAAACAAATAAACTCTCATTAAAATTCTATAATTACATCGCATATAGAGGATTATGTAAATATAAAATAATTTTTTTCAAAAAATTATAGGTTACAGGGTACCAGTTCTGTGGATACCGTATATGTTGAAATCGGAACATATTTTTACCGGTTCTTTAAATTATTATCCATAACCTACTACAACCGGTAGGTTCTAACCGATTTCGGATATAACCTGTATCCATGCACACCCTTATGTGTTGGGGTCTTGACCCCTATAGGAATGGGACTTGAATCCCTTGAACGCCTGGTTATGGGCCTCGGATGCGAGCTCATGGACCCTCGTGAGGTTTGCTATTGAGGGTGTTGGGTTCAGGGTCCTTCATTGCTTCGGGCTCGAATTGGGTGAGCGCCTGGTTCGGTGCGGAGCGGACAACTAATATATGTGAAACGTTATGTATGAGATGGAAAATTTAATTAAGTCTGATCCAATTGTCAACAATGAAGTACAAGTTTTAGCATTTCCAGCAAAAAAAAAAAAGCACAAGTTTTAGCAGCTCAATTACTTGTTTTTCAATTCCAACCACCAAATCTAATCTTCCCTCCGTAATAACTCATGAGCAAATTGAACTGTGGCCATTCAATGATCATGCCGTAAAAATATGGGAATATAGGATAGAGTTTCCCTTGGCTTTTGGGAGACGTACGTAGGCCGTGTGGAAACATGCCGCAGGAAAAAGCAAGACAGCGACGGCCACATGGCGCGAGGGACACGCTTATGTGGACGACAAACTTCCAACCCCATGATCATCCTCCTCCAATGTTATAGCCAAGATGACCAATAAATAAATAATTAATTAATTAGAACAGTACCTTAAAAGATCTAATTAACCCCAGGGGAAATTTTTCCTTGACTTATATTAATAAAGTTTGACAAAATAAATTATAAAATATGCGTAATCCTAATTGTAATTAACTAAGTAAGTATCGTGAATATCATTATATTTTAATTTTTTATTTGTTATTTGATCTTCTTGTCATGAACTGACTGAAATAATTTTGAAAATTCACCGTGTAGATTTAGTTATATTGGAGTAAATACATACATGCATAGAATTTGCAATAAATGTCATTGTTCTCAACGATTAATGAAATCACTCCATATGATCGCCACTATCATCGCATAAGTATAACTAACTTCATCTTCGCATTAGCTTTTTTTTTTTGGAAATTCTTTTTATTTTTGTTATTTTTGAAGATATATATATGATTAAAAAAATTGAAAAATGAAAACCCCAACTTCACTAGGAATATATAATCACGGTTAGGTCTCATTTCTTCACCTATAATTGAGTTGACCCTATTGAGTACTGCTTAATTAATGAAAATGAATGATCACCAAAGAAAAAACATTTGTAGTCATTGCCCACTTAATTAAAAATAAGTAGTTGGAAAGGGGTTTGTGTTCCCTTAATACCAAAACACCCAGCTATGTACTTGAGTAGGTGTGTTCCACTTTACCAAGCAAATGGGCAAGAAAGTAAACTCTCCCAATCAAAAAAGATAATCCATCATCGGCAGTTAAATTATGGGCTTTTGGAGGACATTTTAACAATCTTCCCCTCTAGCTACGGTCCCGTAGCCGGACCATCCACGAGGCCTCGGGACCGTTTTAAGCAATTAAGGTTTTGGGTTACCTCTTTAAAAGAAAACTTAGGGGAAAAAAAACCCTAAAAAGAAACCCTTTTTATATAGGAATGCATCCCCATTCCGAGATCTGAAATTTTCATCCAGTGATCTCGAATTATCTCTAAGCAGTCTGGTTTTCAGAATCTAAGGATCTATTTACTTTTAGAGAATTAATTCTCATTTTTCTAAATTTATTTTTCCATTGAATAATATAAAAGTTAAAAAATCGCGGTTCATAGTAAATCAATTACTAATATAGTATTGGGGCACAAATCTCATGGAAATAAATGATGTTTAATAAATAAGGAAGGAAAGTCACAAATTAAAATTAAAATTTAAAAATGAAAGAATTGGCCACTGGAAAATTAGAAAACTAAAAGAAGAACTTTTCTAATCTCTGTACAAATTTAAATAGTTAAAAATATTTTTTTTACTGAAAAAAGAAAAATATTTTTTTTTCTAGAAAAACCATTTCAATTTTATGTTTTTGTACATATTTTTGTACTTCTCTATTTTTTAGAAAGTTTTCCTAAAAAAATTAAAATATTCTCCAAAAATAACCGAACCCTAAAATTTTCTTTAATCACTCACTTTCAATTGTCAATGGGTCCAGATTTGGGCTTTCAGTGCGTGGGAAATCGATTTTGGTTTGAAGGAATGAACAATTTTGTACGATGCCCACTTGATTAACGACAAAGCAAGAACATAATTGAAGCTTATAGGAGGAAAATGAGGGGGACAAATGTCAATCAATCCAATCCTTCACCTCAGCCAGGGAGAAAGACAGGTGACATTTCCTCCTGTGATTGATCCATCGATGTGTAAATTTGAGATTTTCAGACATAAACTCGCAACTTTCGAGACATAAACAGTTCTCTTGTTTTATAGTTTTAGAATAACAGTTCGAGTGAGTATGCGACATGCGTTTCCCAAAAAATCTGTATACCGTAGTTATTTTTCTCCGATAAATTCGGCCAAGACATGCAATGTCATGATAGCAGTACGAAATAAATGATCAAAGGGTAACGGGTTGATTCATGTCGGTGCGGGGATCATATGATGGGAGTTCCCACCAAACAGTGGGATGCAATTACTTGATGGAATATGATGAGATCTACTAAAGATTTTTATCATAATTAGTGTGTTTGAATCATTTATTAAGATTTCTGAAGAAAAACATAGTCCAAATGAGACAACTCCCGACTGCTCAGTCTCCTCCCCCCCCACCCCCCACTTCAAAGGGTAATGAGAGGATTCGTTCCACCACAAAATCCAAATATAAGGGAAAACGCCCGAACCAAAATTACAAAAGCCTAATATTTTGGTTGATTCACCTGGGCAAACAACTGCTCAGGTAATCAAATAAATAGGACTACGCACAAAAAAAAAATTATATATTTATGAACGTCGCCACACGTGTGAAATCGATAAGTACTAATTGCACTCTTTCTTCCTTTTTGGTAGATAGAACAAATCATCAATCCACTCGAAGACATCACCCGTAGCAAATGCACATTAGAAAAAGTTCATTAATTTTGTCCCTCTTGAAAAAGGAAATGAAATTAATATCCAAAATGATAACTCAGTACACAAATGGCCAAAGATAAGTGGAGGAGTTTCTTCTTCCAGCACAATTTGAGAATGCGTGACGCTAACATGGACCGACCCGCGTACATTGGTACACGGCGCTGGCCCTCGCAAGGACGAGCAAATAATTCGGAGACGACAAGCCACCAAACTCTTGCCTGAAAAATTATTTAGATGGAGCCGATCAATCGAACAACAAAGTGTATTATCAATCGCGAAAGGCCGTGGAGCCGTAAATAGGTTAATATTGCAAGTGCAGAAGATTAATTTTAATGCACGTGACATTAATGTTGGGAGGGGGAAAATTGGACCGATAAATGTCATGTCTCGCACGTGCGGGATCTGACAACTTACTGAGTGTCCGTGCGGATTGCTTCTTTAACATCGGAAATGGCATTCTCTGAAATCTTTGTACTGATTACTGTACACACGTGTGCCTGATGCCTCGTGTCCCGTGGTTGACCTTCAGTTTGACTCCTGACCACTTGGCACTTGCCCCTAATTCGTTCGTCTGCCCAACACAAGAGGACATAAATCTTCCATGCGGCCAACTTCCCTTAGATTCCCCATATTCGATTCGAGCGTATTACAAAGTGACGTGATTTTATAAAAATCAATTAATAATTTACACGTGCAAAAAATATAATTATAGCCTATAAAGTTTCTCTTCTACCTTCACGTATATTGATTGTCGATTGAATTTTATATAATTACGTCACTGTATAATACTTACTGAATATTTTATCGAGCTTCTATGGTCCCGAGGAAAAACCCTGCTCCCATAATCATCAGATCGGGAACCTCATGTTTAGTAGAGGAGAAGCCCGCCATCGAATAATTCTTGAGGGCGGAAGTATTTTCACAGAAATGATGTTTTTCATTGGATATTGCATCTAAAATAGGAATTGAGCATGATAAGTCAGATATAATGTATTGGCATACATTTTTTTAAATTAAGAGATTATAGAATCAATTCTTATCAATAAAACTTACTATTGTAATCGTTTCCTTTTTTTTTTTTCCTTATTCCATTACTGTGCTCATAAACTTCCTTGATTCAAAACAATATCACCCTCGTATCTTTTTGTAGGTTGGTTTGCTGAGAGGAGAAGTTATTTGGTGAATCTACCTGGCCAATGAGAAAGTATCAATTAAATTATATGAAATGTCAAAATTAGTACTAATCACTCGAATAATTGCTATATTTATCTTTCATTAAAGAATTTTTATTGATTCTTTCTCATCATCATGTCAACGTGAGATAAGATCATTAAAGATTTTTTCGCTGACGGAGTGAAATTCATTAAAGAATCATCATAATTTTTGTTTGCAGAGAGAGAGAGAGAGAGCTCATAATCATGTGTAAAGATCTTCTCCTCCCCGTTTCTGATCACGATGTGTTTTTAATCTCTTTATTGCAAGTAAATATTTTTAATCAGTACAATTGTTTGTCTCGATTACACCCACCTGAATTGGATTTGTTTCGAAATGTCATAACGTGTAAAAGTAACTTCTATTACGATATATAACCGGTGGTTTACTTCGGGATAACAGTGGGCAGTGGATTTTTGATTTTGCGCAGAATATTGATATATCCACTGCTGTGGTAGCATGGGGTGGCGGTCGTTTGGGACAAGAATTCGTGGTTTATCGTCATCTCATTCTTGAGTTGGACTTGGATGTAACCCGTCGCCTTATACTTAGTCAGGATCCATGGCTCCAAACTTGGCCATGCCTTGTACATCCCCTACATGAGCTGGTAGCCAGGAGTTGGAGAATCGAGATCGTCCACACCAACTGTGAAAGAAATTCGTGTGCATATTAGATTGTGCGAGAAGCACTTGATAATTCCTATGGGATTCCGTGAGTATACATCGTCCACCGACGGTGCTTGGAGTGTTGTTATTCAATGATATAGTTGGAGTTTTTATACCTTACCTTTGCATTTTCTAAACTGTTCTTTTATTATTTTTCTAGTAACTGGGCCTCGCCCTGTCTAAACTACCAATAAAATAAAATAAAATAAAATAAGCTTCTATGAGTATGCGATATGGATTTCTCTTCCTCTTTTCTATTTCATGAGAAATGTTTTTGTTCAGAAACCGAATGCAGATGATGACGATAATAATCCATGGCCCCAAGACAGATATGAGACAATTTGGCTACAATAATTCATCACAAGTTGGTTATCATCACGTACCTATCTTCGTCTGCAACATCATTTTCCACGTGTGATGTTGATGGCGACGTTACATATTGGGTTAGCTAGGTACAAAACTACACATATAGATTAGATGTTCTTTATTATCCTAATCCATCAATCACCCAAAAATATGTCTTTTCCCCTTTTTCTTAGTTACCCTCTCCGCCCAATTAATTATATAGTAATTTTCCTGACTTTCCGAAAAAAATTTGATTACTTAAATTACATTGACAAATGCATATAATATGTTTGAGAGATTTGAGCTGTGTGTTGGATAGTTAAGCTGTTTTATAGACAAATTTTTTGTTTGAGTTTTGCATCCCTCGCTTAGTTTCCAATACCCATATCCCAGTCAAGGCTATTGACCGAATCTTTCCTCTTTCCCGCTCTTGCTTTCTTAATAAATTAAGCATTTGATTAATTAAAAAGAAATATAAAGAAAAAGCGGATAAATGACAAGTAAGGGAAGCTGTTTTCAAAAGGGTTTAAGTAATCAATAATTGCAAGGTGACTTAGAAAAGGTATATGTGAAAATTTATAATTAAATTTTAAAAAGATAAAAAAAGTAATGATTGTATTGTTAAATTCTGAAAAAAATAATAAATAATTGAGAAAATTTAGTATTAAAAAATTAATTGTAATAATGGTAAGAAAAAACAAGCGAGAAAATTTATTATTATATTTTAAAAATAAAAAAATAATAATTATATTGTTGAATTGAAGAAAAATTAAAGTGGAGTAAATTATACTCCATAAACAAACAAGATACCATTAAATCAATTACTTTATCTTGTTCATTAAGTTTAGCCTCTGATTATAAGACGTACTTTTTTATAGTTCTCTTCTGGACCATACTTTACTTTAATAAGAATTAATTACCCTGTGTTATTATTAAAATTCATTTTATAGAAAAATCGGGAAAACAATAATTTAATGAATGAGTCAAACAGCTTCTATATGCACGAATTGCTTCTCGTAATGTTTATTTTCTAAATTTATATTGACTAGTAGTAATGCTAGCCGCTAGGGTCTACGATATATATGTATAATGTATACATATAATTTATCTCGGAATATCAATTATATATTAGCTAGCTTATCAGAAATTACTCTGCTGCCGACACAAATTTTGCGGAGAAACCAATAGAGTGCGTTTCATATTTTCAATTTTTTTGGACATCGTTCAGAAGAGCGAAATGACCAAAAAAATTTACTCATGCGAGCGAAAGACCGCACTACTCTTTATTTTTAGGGGAATTTTGTTCTGTAGGCACTATTTTTTTTTTGTGAGTTATTTAAGAAAAATTCATGAGTCTGATATAATAAAATAAAAATTATTACGAATATCAAATTTAAAATCTCTTAATTATTAAGCGAAAACGTATATTATCACGAAACACCCTTTTTATCCGTTATTTTTACTTTTATTAAAGTTAAATGTTATAAAAAACTATTTCCCATGACACGGTCATGCGCATCCTTTTACATCTCTGTATTTAATTTGTAGACTTTGTACAATTTTGTCGTAGGGTTAAGTGGATGCGGAAATATATCTATAGACTATAGTTGCCCGCCTTAATTATTGTTACGTACCCACTTACGAAAGCTAGTAGCTATATTTTAGCCCAATATATATGTGTGTTTATATATGATAGAGCTGGCCCCCACTGATGGAGCATTTTGTGCCTAACGCCATTAATTGAAAGGCGATGATATCTTTTCAATTAAATTCATATATATCAATAAGCTGATCAGATATTGGACCACGATATCTCTTATCATATCTTGCTCTCTCATCCCCTTTGCCCCCTTGCCTTTTCTTTACGGGACCAATACGAAAAATGCCTATCAAATATGTCGATCTAGATATATATGCGGTAATCTAATGGAGCGTACAGCGCGGCCGAAAAATCTCTATTCAAAAAGTTTCAGTGGCAGATGTCTACTTAGTTCAATATTTTACAAGGTATGTCCTTAATGTTGCTAATCATGAACAAGGACCTCTTCATTTGTTTACCTATATATTTAGCTAAAGGAGAGTGTCAAATGACTTTCTTTTCATTATAAATAAGAAAACAGCTTCTTTTTTATAAAAAATAATCTTTTTATTTTTATTAGAGTGCACCGTGCTATGCTTCGCGCAATGTGACGCATATCTTTTCAAAAAATTTCAATACTTTGCATTATTTAAATAACAATATAGCTAATAGTACAAAAAATAACTTAACTAGAAAAGGTCATAATTCCAGAAGAAATCTATATAAAAAAAAAATGTTCTTTTATAGTTTTAGCTTCTACGCTATGTCAGTATTATATATATGTTTAGGATTTTTCTATCTTATGCCCTAAAGGCATAGGATAATAACTCATACTTACCATGCATGCATCTATCAATTTGAGATTGAAATAATTATTCATGTTTAAATGGTAAAAACGAGAGATTATTCGGTGATCTTAGCTCGCCACGTGGCATGAGAAAAAACTAATTAAATTGTAATAAACTAAATAATACGTGTTAATCACTTTATTAATTGTGATAAATTTTCTTAATTGAAGCAATCTTGTTGGTTCTTCCTTACCACCTCATTATGAGTTAGGATCACTTAAAATTTTTCTTAGAAAAACCCATATGTTAATATTATTTCAACATTATATAATCTCTAAAATTATTAGATTTTTTTTAGAAATATCCTAATTCTATCTAATATGCATATAACGAATTTGACATTGAAAAAAAAAACAAATTAAAACGTTCATCAAATAAAGAGAACAATGAAAATGAATTAAAATATGATAATTTTCGGAAAATGGTGGCCGTAAAAAAAGGAGTCAGTATTATGTTATGTATTACTTCAATATCATTATATCATCAAACTCGGTGGTCCATATAAAATGAAGTTAATGTATGCATTTTAGAAAAGTGAAATTGAGACCAAATGAATGAGGAGTTTGGCTTTATAAAATATAATAATATAGATTATTGGGTGAATTTTTCATTTGAATTGTTGTACTTTAGATTTTGCATTGTCCAAATAAAATGTTTACTTATGCATAATCTATTATTTCGGTGAATATATATATATATATTTTTCAATTATAATCTTTTTCATATGTAGTATTGATGAATTAAAGAAAATTTAATGTGAATATATAAAATGTACTTCTGTAATTTGATAAATATTATCATAAAATTATATCTCTAAATTTTAGTAATTAGTCTGTGCATCACACGGGTTTATAAACCAGTGTCAACGAAACTTCGATCGGCCCCAGGCCTTGCAACTTGTACTGAGTTCAACAAATAAAAAAAGGTTAATAGCAAAAAAAAAACACAAACTTTTATCATTTTAACAATTGTAGTACGAATTTTTTTTCTTAACCTAAAAATGCACGAACTTTCGATTTGATAACAGTTTAGCACGACATCAAATTTTTCGTTAATTTAGACAGAATTGACACCACAGAGGGCGCTGACGACCCCAATCGAAGGGGAGGATGCCGACGATCTCAATTGGGGGGTGGTGGTCGGAATCAAGACCCATACACCCTGGAATCGGGAGAACCCTCAAATTGGAGATTTTTCCGATTCCGGCAGATGGAGCCACGACCCTCACCATTACTCCTCGATTGGGGTAGTCGACGCCCTCTGTGGTCTCGATTCCTTCTAAATTAACGGAAAATTTAATGTCGTGCTAGAACTGTTATCAAATCGAAAGTTTGTGTGCATTTTAACAATTGTAGTACAAATATTTTTTCTTAACCTAAAAATATACGAACTTTCGACTTGATAACAGTTCTAGCACGACATTAAATTTTTCATTAATTTGGACGGAATCGAGACCACAAAAAGGGCGCTGAAGACCCCAATCCAAGAGGAAGATGCCGACGATCTCAATCGGGAGGTGGTGGTTGGAATCGAGACATCTACACCATGGAATCGGGAGAACTCTCAAATTGGAGATTTTTCCGACTCCGGCAGTTGGAGCCACGACCCTCACCATCACTCCTCGATTGGGATAGCTGACGCCCTCTGTGGTTTCGATTCCTTCCAAATTAACGAAAAATTTGATACCGTACTAGAACTGTTATCAAATCGAAAGTTTGTGTACATTTTTAGATTAAGAAAAAAAGTTCACGTTAGAAATGTTAAAATGTGAAAAGTTTGTGTTTTTTGTTATTAACCCTAAAAAAAATGTACTAAGTATATTTATGAACCTAATAAAGGAATAGATAAAAGAATATAAACTGAATAAAAAGAAAAAGCACGAGGAAGTCGATGGAAGACCAGAATCGAAATCAAAATTTCTCAATTTCTTAATTTCAATTAAGATCGTGTCGCTGCACTATAATTGGAAATTGTAATTTCTTTTGTCATAGATGACGACAAGCTTTCATATATAAGAATATTTAATAAATATTAAGAGGATTAGAAAGCCACAAATTTACTTTATAGCGACAGCCTGATTAAACAATTAATTATGGGGTTAAAGAATGTCTGATAAGATCAGATTATACACACATATATTATATAATATTAATATATAATATACTTTTGTCTGTGATTCTTTAATATAAGTATTAGAAATTCCAATATATATTGGCTTAATCAAGGACACTAAAGTTGGGGAAGTGGGCACAAACTCATGATGGGAACTCCCTCTCTCGCATATGTTGTGCAATAGAAAGCTCCTAAAAGCATAATGATAAAGACTGCGTGGGGATATCTTAACCTTCTTAGGGATCATTATTTTAAGGGTTTTGCTCTTTTGGAGGATGGTCGAGACTGGATCGTAACGGTATTATCTATTACTCTCGGTGCACTTTATTCCCCGTATTATATATTGAGAAAATTAATCAGATCAATGAAAACGAAAATTATTGACAATTCAAAAATAGAATAGATCATCAAATTATATTCTCATAGATTGGTCGGTTTAAATCTTCTCACATGAAATAAGCAGCTCTAACATTTTGGTGAACTACTCCGAGAAGTTTCTTTCAAATGATGTAGGTTCCAAGATCCACAAAATTCTTTCAACCAACTTATAAACCGATTGATTTCGTTATTAGATGGGCAAATAGTTATGAATCGTTGGTATTGGTAAATAATATATAATTAAAAGAAAATTGTTTTTTTATTTTTTTTATTTTTACGTTAGATGTGACCCATACTTTTTTCTAGAAGGTGTGGGCCAACGTAACACATGCTTCTCCCAAGGGGAAAATGAGCAAGAAAGACACTGGACACGAAAACTTTAAAATGGAAAGTGCCGAGATTGTTGCCCAAACTTTATATGATATATTGTGGAAATATAATTTTACTAACGGTATATATAAAACCAAGGAGAAATGAATGCCTTTAAGAAAATGAGAGACTCATCTGTCGGGCATTAATCTGGAACATTGCTGAGATTGTCTAATCGCACCGATTATCTCGACGATTCGCTGTATATATTTGTCAGTTGATCTAACGATTTTTATCACTTGTCTTTAGTATGATAGGATGTCACGGTTGTAAGATATATATTAAACCATCAAAATTCTTTTTTTATTGGAAAGTAAACATGCCACAATGGTGCATCACATGCGATCATAATCGATCTACACGTACAATACATGATGATTAGCATATATATCGCTTTTGCTTCCAATGGGCATGATTGATTTCAAGAGCATATAACATGTATAGTAATGATATATATATATATATATACACACACCAATGACATCAGCACATTGATTTTAATATATTAATTAACATAATAATTAATCCCATCCAAATGATATGGTACGCATTTGATACGATCGGCAATGGGATAAAAGTGCCCCGATCCGCGTGCATAAATGTTTGTATGCTCTCTGATGTCAAGGATACGATGAAAAGGGGAGTAAGAGCTATTAAATTAAAGGGAAAATTTGAGAATGAAAATATAATATGATGGTACACGTTATTAATGATAATTTCATGATTTTAAATTCAATTTTTATGGTGAAATTAACTGTATTTTTTTTTGTTAGATTTTCAGTTTCTTTGTATCAAGACCATTTGCGTTCGTTATACAGAAAAATTAAAGGGGAAATATATATATAGAGTAAATAAGAACTCTTTTAATACACTAGCTGATTAGATTTATTTATTTATTATTTGATTTGATATTTGATACTTGATTGACTTTACTTTTTTCCAATGTGAATTTTAGTATTCGAAAATTCAATTGGACCCCAACTAATTCAGTCGAATCAGGTCGATCCACTAATAAGTAAAACTCTCCCGACATGATTTTTTACATTCACCAGCACTCGAATCCAAAATTTTACTTAAGCGTACTACTTTATGTAATTATTGATTATAGAATGGTGGTGGCCCTGTCAGTGACTACCACATGAAGTAACGATGTTAGAGGCCTTTCTACCCTCTCTTCGTCTGCCTTTTTTTTTCATTTCTAAAAATATTTTAAAAGTAATAAAGGGCTTACACAAACTTTTTATGTAACAAGATGGCCTTATTACGTAAAATACTAAATTCCTGGTCTTAAGAAAAGGATTCACAAGTTATGGCCCAAATTTGTATTTTCTTAAAAAAAATGATGGTTGATCAAAGAAATCGAATGGGATTGAGTGCCTATTTTTTAAACATAAATAAGCAGGATTACGTGCTACTTCTCCAAATCTCTTGGGAGGTAGATGCATTTTATCCATACATTTAATAGATGCTATTGATTCAATTTACTCTACTGAGGACATTTTGGAGAAATAAAAGTGAGACGAATGGGAATTTTGGGACTTTATAATAGCAAAGATGATACACCTATGTCTATATATATAGATATATATGGGATGAGGGCCATTTCATTGAATATCTTGGATTTTGATTCGGCTAAACCTTACTTCTTTAATTTGGGCCTCCCAATGTACCTCCTTAGATTTTTTTTTTGGGTCAATTTTAGATTGGAAATTGACGGCGAATTAGAATTGTAACGAAAACAAGAGGTTGGGTACTTTTATATAATTTTTAAAGGATGGAATACGAGATAAACATCAAACATTGAGTTTTATGATGAGGAGAGATCATTAGATAGGATTACTTGCCCTTTTCTTTTGACAGTACAGGATTACTTGCCTTACCAAGGCAATATTACATTGTTAAACTAGAACACCAGTTATTGCTGAGATATATACCTGACTTGCTTTTCTTTTTTCTTTTTGGCCAAGTTACAGTGAAGGGTGATAGGCTTAGCCAGAGATAGATACGAGAGGAAAAACATAAGGGTATGAGAAATTTTATTAGTAAAAGTCGAATGTGTAACCTCTTCATCTTACTTAGAGGGCATCAAAGGCAATGCCTACTTCACCAACCCTCTCTATCTAAGATATGTTTTAGTTTCCAATTGAAGACTATCAAATCTAATCCATCGTAAATTATGGAACGTGTTTTCTCATTATGTATAAGTGAGGCTCATACATTTAGTAAGGATAAAAAGTAACATGAAAAAGAATTAAACGTAATACCAATAAAAATTGAACCAAAGAAGGCTTCTTGATATGGTCGAGAATGAATACTACTACTACATTGAAACTTTCCTCAACCGCCATTTTTATTTTGATTATAAACTTTAGGACAAATTACGCCATATATCCCATGATTTTACATTTTCTTCAAATATAATCTATGCTTTTAAAATGCAAAGTCTAATACGTAATAATAGATTAACTATATTATGTATCGAGTAGCTAATTTGAGCACTATCTTTAAGTCGTAAGCTAAATCAAGTGGCCTCTTCATTTCAAATCTTTGTCCTTTTTTCTTTATATGACATGCGATTGGGTATACATTGCATGCTCCAACAATAATCTGTATCTAGCGGAATTATATCGTTATTTGAACGAGGTTTGGCAATAATTTCCTTGTTAGGACAAGGAGGGAGGGAAAGAGATGTGATATACCAAAAAAGCCAAAAGTCCAGCAAATTTCTTCTTTTTTTCTTAACATTTTTTAACTAGTGGAAAAAAAACGAAAATTTTGGTTAAATGATTTAACTTTTTTTTTTTGGGGTAAGTAAAATGATTTACTTTGTTAGTTCTAAAGATTCGACGTTCAATTAATTATCCTTCACATAGATTCCTCTCCTTTTAGTCTTTTACAGGCGCCCCCCCGTGTGCTCCCCCCGTCTCTCCCCCCCACTCTTATATATACAACTCATATACATATACATACACTCTCCGACCAAATTTACATATAGGAAAAAGGGGAAAAAAAAATGGATCTCCTCTCATCTCTCGTGCTGTCCCTGGCCCTCTCCGCGGCGGCAACCCTCCTCCTCCTCCGGTTGGCTAGGCGGAGGAGGCTCCGGAGGCTGCCGCCGGGGAGCCTGGGGCTGCCGCTGATCGGGGAGACGCTGCAGCTGATCGCGGCGTACAAGACCGAGAACCCGGAGCCCTTCATCGACGAGCGGGTAAGGAGGCACGGAGCGGTGTTCACGACGCACGTGTTCGGGGAGCCGACGGTGTTCTCGGCGGACCCTGAGACGAACCGGTTCATACTCCAGAACGAGGGGAAGCTGTTCGAGGTGAGCTACCCCGGTTCGATCAGCAACCTGCTGGGCCGCCACAGCCTGCTGCTCATGAAGGGTGCTCTACACAAGCGGATGCACTCGCTCACCATGAGCTTCAACAGCTCCGCCATCATCCGCGACCACGTCCTCGTCGACATCGACCGACTCATCCGCCTCAACCTCGACGCCTGGTCCGGCCGCGTCCTCCTCATGGAGGAGGCCAAGAAGGTAATAAAAAAAAAAATTGAAGTAGCTATAGGTTGTTTCACTCGATCGCCGCCCGACCCGGCCCCGCCCCGCCCCGAGTGGGACCCGCATGATCCGATGGCGGGGATGGATTCATTGGTTCTTACAAGTTTACAACTCACAATTGTGCGCGGGACCCACAGGGGCAAGGCTAATTATTTGATGTTGGGGCAGCGTCCATATTTTTCTTCCCCTCCATTTTTTTGTTTCTTAATTCGAGTCTTTTTATATAGTAAATAAATAAGCACATCACAACCATCGATTGTTATAAGATATATATCAAATTCATTCTATGGCAGTCTCATCGAGCCGAGTCGTGCGTCGGGTGAGAGTTTGTCATGGCTCGGCTTTTACACTTTCTAGCAAAAATTCTAGACAAGAATTATTTTTCCACTTTGGTCTCTTTTTTATTTTTTATTTTTCTCAATTATTATGTTTACTCTTTATCGAAATGATTTTATTTGAGAAATCTCGTATCACAACTGTTTTTTTTTTAAATTACAATACAAATAGTTGGGATTTTTGCATGGAATTTTTTTTTAAAAAAAAGGAATTTAGGGAGATGACTAAGAAGTGAGATCCCATCCCATAGCCATGGGCATGTAGTAGTGAGTGGGTGGCATTGATGGATGTTCACGTTGAGACATTATTATAAAAAAAAAAAAGAAAAGAAAAGTGTACGTGCGGCTATTAATTAATCAATCCTCATCTCTTTCTCGCTCATTATAAAAATATATATTATTCGGAGAAAATAAATCGAGAATCAAAATACGATTTTACTGTGTAATAAATTAGATCTATATGGTACCGGATGTCGCGTATGAAGTACCCGTTCTAATATGTGGAGACCGCCTCGAAGGATTGGTTCATAAGACGATTTCATCTACCGGTGCAGATTACGTTCGAGCTGACGATGAAGCAGCTGATGAGTTTTGATCCCGGGGAGTGGACGGAGAGCCTGAGGAAGGAATACGTGCTTGTCATCGAAGGCTTCTTCACCGTCCCTCTACGGCTCTTCTCCGCCACCTACCGCCGTGCCATCCGAGTAAGTATAAATTTTAAAACAAACAAATTTATATTTTACATTCGCTTAGATAAGTATCTACTTTTTTTTTTTCCTACTACATTTTAGATTAATTTTGAGAAAAGACCAAAAAATAATGGGATGGAATACTTTAATTAGGTAAAAAGAGCTTTTGGACATTAATTCGTGTGTTGAGAAAATGACATGCTACCGTTAATTCCAAACCCACGTGAGGTAGGGGACATTTGTCTAATATATGATACGACACTTTGATTTGTTCCTAACAAGAATTAATTAGCCAACATAAACCCCATATGATGTTATCCCAATTACTAATATAAGCATTATCATTGCGTAATGTCACATGTCACTTTGCAATATGCATTGGTTGTCATTTTCCTATAATGTCCAGATAATCACAAACATCCATCAAGAACCAAACAAATTCCATTTCCCGCTAATGATCGTATCTCGATTCGAAATTCATATGTATTTTATATATTTGGGTGCGAATTCGGTGTAGGCGAGAACGAAGGTCGCGGAGGCGCTCAGCCTGATCGTGAGGCAGAGGAGGAAAGAGAGGGAGGAAGGGATCACGAAGAACGACATGCTGGGAGCCCTGCTGGCCGGAGACGACCACTTCTCCGATGAGCAGATAGTCGACTTCCTCGTGGCCCTCCTCGTCGCAGGCTACGAGACCACCTCCACCATCATGACCCTTGCCGTCAAGTTTCTCACCGAGACACCTCTCGCCCTGGCTCAACTCAAGGTATGACGTCGTAATCTCGTACATGTTATAATATCCAATTCCATATCAGTGATCCCCCGTATCATTGGTTCCAAAATTGGCATTTTGTTTAAGGTGGACCTTGTACATAACATGGCATCCAATTATCATGCGGTAGGGGCCTCAATCTTGTTATCTATACTTTTGAACCCTTCATCTTCAAGGGTTGCGTAGATAAAAGGGTATATACATTCTCATATCACATCACTTGATTTGTTATAAAGAAAGCGTGACCCACCATGCCGATTCTAGAGTTTGCATCATTACATCAAAATATAAAAGTTTTCCATCGAATTCGATCTCATTATAAATATAGAAATGATATGGAAAGATTCTATGATAGAATTCTCATGTCATTATACATTAACATACTTCTTATTAAATCATCTGTATGAACTTTGTGCTTAAGACTTATTGACGTTCGTGATTATCAAATATATTCATATACATAGATATACATATACACATATTTTTCCCTAAATTTTGTGGAAGAATATTTTGTAAATAATAACATAATAGCAAGGATTATTGGAAATATCCAAAAAGAAATAGAATAAAGAAGCTAGTATATTCATCCATGGTTAATATTTAACCCTTTCTTTATTTGTAATTATACGTATATTTATTTGGGAAGGGAAGTCAAAGTAAAAGAAGAAAAGAACAGACATTCATGGAACCGGACAGAATGATGTCTTCTGAACCGCACGCGCATCGAATAAAAGATGCGCTGTAAAATATTAAATGGAAATTGATTATCCTGATCTCCACACTCCCTTTGGTCTGTTTGACCTTGTGGACGGAATGACGAGAATGCCCCTAAACCGGCCTAGCACTATAGGGGTAGTCTCGGAATTCCAGCTCCCTGACTGGGTGATCAGTAGTAGCTGTGCCGATGGCCCATGGGCCACTATTAAATGTCGGGCCCATCTGTTGTGGGGGAAGCATTGAGAACCGTGTGATCGCTGATTTCGAGGAGATCAGACGGCGCATAGTGAATGATGATGTCAGATTAGGCCTCTAGGCAATTTGTTTAATTCCTAGGCCCGGCTTTCTTCTCGGGTTCTTAAATCTGACCGGCCATCTTAATGGGCCTAGCTAGGCCTGGGCCTATGGTACAGCTATCAGTGGTTGACGAGCATTGGGCCCACTTATGGCCTTATTGAGCCTGAACCCTTGCTGCATATACTCTCCTTTGTTCATATTGGTAACTTATTATGCTATATGGTCATTCCTTTTTTTTTTTTTTTCCCCTCTTTTTTTGACATTTTCCGATGTTCGATAGGAAGAGCACGAGAAGATACGGGCGACGAAAGGCCCGTCCGAGGGGCTCGAGTGGAACGATTACAAGTCCATGCCTTTCACACAGTGTGTGAGTAGATTTACCCGCTACGTATTAAGAAAGCTGACCACTGATTCATTAACTTTAGTTTCTGTCCCACACTTTAGTAACTATTCGCCTTGTTCAGGTCGTTAATGAGACATTGCGGGTTGCAAATATAATCAGTGGTGTGTTCAGACGCGCGATGACCGACATTCAGATCAAAGGTAATCCGCAATTCCAAGTCAGTTGTTACTCATTGGTTAATGGGGTTCCTCGTGCACAGATTGATCAATTAGTCCAATATGCGTTGTCAATTCCAAGCAGGCTATACGATCCCAAAGGGATGGAAAGTGTTCGCCTCATTTCGAGCAGTGCATCTGGACCCTGACCACTTCAAAGATGCGCGCACGTTTAATCCTTGGAGATGGCAGGTAACTATATAATTGCTTCCTTATTCATTTTGAGCTTTTCGCACGAGAAAATATTATCCCAGTATTCCTCATCAACTATTGTGAACATACAGAATAACTCAGGAACAACAAGCTCGGGAAATGTATACATGCCATTTGGAGGCGGCCCAAGGCTGTGCCCGGGATATGAGCTGGCTAGAGTAATCTTGTCGGTCTTCCTTCACCGACTGGTCACTCGATTCAGGTAATTGAACTTCTCGATAAGTTGATATGCGTGATTATGTAGCATCATATATTCAAACACACCTACTTCCAAGAGAACTGACCATAGGAACTAATCCGATTAATGACTGCAAACAGTTGGGTTCCGGCCGAAGAGGATAAGCTAGTCTTCTTCCCTACAACTCGGACTCAGAAACGATATCCCATAATCGTGAAGCAGCGAGAGGACTCGATAGAGCAATGAAGACATTGGAACTGGAAGGATAGAGTTAGATGTATAAGAGGTGTAATAACTTTTTGCAGCAATAAAAACCAGATTTAGCAGCAATGTAAATTAAGTTAATTCTTTTGTAATGGGGCTAGGAAGGGAAACTGCATCTTTTTTGGGGACTCAGATGAAATTAATTAGTATGTGTAATTAAGTAGATCATATGCTGCAATGCAGACCCATCATATATTACTTCTACCAGTTGCTAGAACAGTCGGAAAATTCTTCGTCAACCGAATCAATATCTGTCATGACGGAACTAACTCATCAGAACGGGATGTTTGTAGACACTGGATTAACATTAGTTTTCAAAAATGTTGAGAGTCATGGCTAAGGCAGATCGAATGAAAGGCAAGCCAGTCGTCAGTGAACATACAGTGAGCAATATTGCTATAAGTCCGTCATCTCACTACACGAAACTCGGTAATTCGATCGACCAATTGATTGCAAAATGAGGTACGAGTGCTGAACACGAGTTCTTTGAACTGATTTAAGATCATGAATAAGCCACACTGGGCCAATTTCTCTGATCTTTCAAGCGTTTATACAAATACAGACTATACAGGTCAAAGAAGACATGGCAATGGCAATCCCCCAAAGATTCAAAAAAAAAAAAAAGAAGAAGGAAATGGAATGGTAGCTGCAACCCTAAAATACAAAAACTTCTATATACTGATTTGCTGAAATTTCAGCCAATAGTATACAAGTATTATGCATGTATATATATATATATATATATATATCTTCTAGAAAGTAAAATTTCTCTATAAATAAAAATAAGCGTCTGCTGTTAATTTTTGACCCCTTCAACCTCAACTTCTGCTTTTTCCTTCGGAATCAACCTGCAGAGAGACATCGTTGTTAGGCCGGTCACCGCTAGATCAGTTATCAGTGACTCTTAATGCTGGAAAACAACAGCTCGGGAAAGACAAAGTTGCTACATCAGAATCTCGACGAAGGCACTTGACCCGGGATCGATCGGTGTTCCATCATGACTTGGACAAAGCTAACAATGAGGAAATTATATTCAAGGCTACGAGGATTGAGGCTATCTAAGCTAAATATCTAATGCCGAGCCTCCTGCGAGACACTTGGCAAGTGGTGAGTGGTTGGTAGACAGAGTCCAAGACTGTTTGCTGACCCATCAACTTGTCAAGCACATGCAAGGGGAATATGGAAATGGAGCAGAAGCAGACAAGAGCAAGAGCAACATGCTTTCCATCCAATGTTAGGTAAAGAAATTAAATTAGGAAACGAAAAAAGAAGAGGGAAAACCTAATTACCTGATTCTGGGGAAGGTGATCGGTCAGTCCGGTAAAAGAAAAGAAATTGTACGAGAGATGGGGATCCCTTCAAACTGTCAATTGGGTCATTTCTCCCTCTCAACCCGGTGGATCTTTTGGTACCTCGCGAACCCCTTCTTGCAAGCTGAAACCTGCACACATGCGAGGAGCATATTCAGCAACAGAGCAGACTAAGACCTAAGAGAATATCAAGAATCTATTTATCATCGAAAAACATGGTATTCCTATTCCATTCATCGATAAATAAAGAAGAGAATCGTTGCCAACTCGGTATTGGCATGACAACTCATTTGGTTCAGGCTGCTTGTAATCCACCACTATAATGCATCAACATGAGGGCCCCAAGACAGACAAAGGATAAAGAACATGAAAATGATTGCCTTTCCACTAAACAGAGAAATTGCAGCAAAGTTGTGTTTAATGTTTTATCATATTTGATGATTACATACTATTAGTGGCAAGAAAGTGGAACACAAACGATGCTGGATTTTAAAGATCTTATTATCCTCAAGATTAGGAAAAAGGGCAGAAGGGTACTATTTGAGAAAGAGGGCTGCTCATGAATTGGCTAAAGATTCCAAGAGAAGTGGACAAGGTTGATAAATTTGCAAATTGTGGGATTTGGTCAGAAATTAAATATATCGTGGCCCATCATCAGTGGCGGCTGATTCACAGGGTTGAATTTATTTTTCCCAAACTGTTGCAGGGGAATCCTAAGCATGGAAATAGAAGAATATTTTAAATTTTACATATTGAATTTCACCTCCATGAGATTGAACTCTGTTAGTTTTACAGTTTCTACCAAGATTTCATTCAAATGTGCTGGTCATCAGATCATACCATCGGATGATAATCCAAACTGGCCCTTAAAGATCCTAAACTATCTCGGTTTGTATTATCGTGACTTCAACTTGCTATTTCAATTGATACTAATGAAGAAAACTTTGAAATTGCAGCTCTCGATAAATTTTCTCGATCCGTCAACACGAGGGAATTATCAGAATTTGTAGGGCCTACGTAGCTGGTGGGATTATCGCGGTCTCATATAACACCAGGATTTGGGCAAGATTTGCTCAATAAGGGCAGTCGTAACTGATACGGAGCACAGAGAACAGACAACATGTCCGCAACCATGTTATATAAGCAAGCGCATACCGGCCATGACTTTGAAATTTTGACCTTCTAGATGGATTGACGTCAAACCTTACACAATCGAAAGAAGTTGCTTTTCTTCTTCTTCTTCTTCTCCTCCTCCTCCTTCTCATCTCTTTTTTATTTTTCATTTAATGCGTGCTTAGATATGATTTGGTATCAAAGTTTTCTTGGTCCACTGGATTTATCAATGAAGACTAGACAAGCAAAAATCAGGATCTTTACTATGAATAGCTATTAGTAATTAAACACGAACTTCATCAATGGTATAATTTATTCAAATTACTTTTCACAATTTCTTCACCTACCTAACGAACCAAATCGAGATTTAGGCAACTGCGTCAATGATAGATATAGAAGAATTAGAGGGCTCACCGCTTCAATATCAATCTTGTAAACGAGAAGCTTCCTTCTTTCTCTGCAGCTGATCTTATAAGCCACGACGATATGAGCAACAGCCAAGAGGAAAGAGGAGATGAACAGGGCCATCTCCATGGCCCTGACGTATCCCCCTCGGTCCATCCTCGAGTCACCGAACACAAAGGAAGCCTTGAGCGAGACCAACACTAGAGACGATACCGAACACATTGTTGTGATCGCGAGGTACGGACCGCGGGAGAGTCTCGGCCCATCGCACAAGCTGTAAACACCTTCATGAACAAGAAACAGCAAGAAGTCAACCCAAGTGGAACGTTCTTGATCGGCCAATATAATGGAAGGCTATTAATCAATCGATTCCGCTCATAAGTACTTATCTCCCAATGTTTGAGCTTATGGACTGGGATTAACACCTTTTCGAGCAAAAAGAAAAAAGAAAATCGGAAAACAGATTACCCAATTGCTACATCAAGTAAGAGATCACCCTCTCACGGGAAAAACGACAAACAGGTAGTGCTCACTCGCTGCAAAGAAGCTCAAGAGGCAAGAACGAGGAGAAGTTCCGGGGGCATCACTTACAGATAATGACAGCTGATCTGACGATGGAAATTATGGGGATGTCGATCAGGGAGTAGCGGAAGTCGTAGTTGGAGAAGTGGGAGGACAGAGTCTGGAGCGAGACGGAGGCGGGAGAGAGGGAGGCGGACAGTAGGGCGGAGGGCAGGAGGGTGTCTGCTATGACGAGCAGTATCGGGGCGGAGAAGAGGAGGAGGGAGATGAGCATGGTGACGAGGAAGAAGACGGTCTTCACCCCCCTGAGGAGCTTTCTCGATTTCTCCTCCTTGGAGAAGAAGCCCATGTCGTCGGACAAGAAATTACAAGTGGTTGGCTGCCGGTTGAGGTGTGAAGGATGGTTTTCGCTTTGCGGGTTTTCGAGGAATTGAGGCGGGGGATTGGAAAGGTCGAAGCTTTTATATTAATGAGAGAAGACGAAGATGGGCACAGCGCCAGAGAGAGAGAGAGAGTGAGAGAGAGGAGAGAGACAGCTTGTGAAGGAAGGCAGACGAAGGAAGGTGCAATGTTTTGACCGGACCCTCTGCTGCCAAGGAAGTTACTGGTCAAATAAAATGCCCTCTGTCTCTCTCTCTCTCTCTCTCTATGTCTGAATTTAACTGCAATTCCTAAAAATCTTAAACGACAGTTAACGACATTTCTTTTTCCTTTTTCTTTTTATTTTTCGGTGGGTACTCAACGTTCGAAAAGTCAGACTAATTCAGTTCGAATTAAACAAATCTTACTAAAAAGTAAAACTCTATTAATCAAACATTTCCTCCAAACACAACATCGAACTCAAAGACTTTAATTGAGATTAATAAACGTTAAACCGTTTGAATCAATATTTATTAGTCACGACATTTTCAATGCGTTTGTTTTCGGAGTTAAAGTCACGAATTTGTGATTGTGATTGTGATTGTGATTGTAGAAGAAGACAAAAATATATGGGGCCCACCAGTTTGACTTTTGAAATATAAAATGAATGGAAGGTAGAGATAATTAATTATAATGTGATTGTATTTTAATAATATATGGGGTCCATCAATTTGACTTTTGAAATGTGTGTTTTGTTGTGTAGTGTTTTGAGTTAAAGTTAAAGTTAAAATCTTAAATCACCACTTTGAAAACAACCGCAATGTTTATATTCTATTGTTTATGTTTCTTGGCAATAAAACGTCACTTCATGTTTTTTTTTTGGATTGAGATCGCAAGTCATCTTTAGTATTGGCTGAAAAGCCTGAAATAATGTATCCACTACAAGCACTTTTTACCTTTACGCTCATATTGCTCAACGTTAGCAAACCTCATGACCGTACAATTTTACGAACTACTTCATATTTTGTGATTGATTTTGCATGATCTTTATTTATTCTTTTCAGATGATGTTTCCTATCCTTTTTTTCTTTTTTGGGGGGCAACGATCTTCTTTTTCTTCCTTTTAGCTCAGCATCGTCCCATTTTCTCGATCATGTCCACACTACCCTTTTCATTTTCTCGTGTTTGTGCTCTTGCAAGTTATCCGATGGTTTCATCGACATCCGATGAAGAAAGTTAACGTGCAAGATATATATCGAGTATTAGCGGATGAAAGCAGCACCGCTTGAGCTCCGATTCAGTATGAACTATGAAATTGTATTTTAGATGGCAAGTGAGGCAGCAAAAGCAAGTATATATATAAAGTTATTACTTAGTATGGCTTTGGCTTCCGATGAACGTCCTGCAGAAGCTAATTAATACCCGTGACAACCTAGCTATCAGTATATATTACGTGGATTAGTATCAAAGCATTCTAGAAATCTCTTGGTGCATATCGAACTCGAATTGTTGCTTCTGAACTTTGTCAAATATATATAGCTTATCTGGAATTTTATATTTTTTTCCTAATATGTGCAAGAGTGAATATCTGCAAGTTTTAGGCTGGAAAAAACAATTATATTTATGTATTCTTCTTACGTTCGACGAAGCAAATTATTGAGCAAACTAATTTATTTATTTTTATATTGAATTCTGCTTGAATTCATCTGGTGAATGCGGTCCATATGTATATGGTCGTATATAAAGCAAATTATAATAATTTTTTTCTCCACAATACATTATGGTATTCGAAAACCCAACGAGCCTTGACTAATCTAGTTCGAGTCGCATACAACGTCCACTGGGAAATAAAGCTCTTCCAATCGTATTAATTTTCTTCATTCACAAAACTCGAACACAATACCTTATTTAAGATGATAAGCGCCAAATCGCTTGAGTCGACTATTATTATGTTTTTTTTTTAAATTACAAGCTCACAAATTAATCAAAAGGAAATGGCGGAACCGACTGGTCCGTATCATGTGGTCACATGCAACCATATCGTCCAGGAGTGATTCAAATGGAAGGTGGATATACAGTTATAATCGGTCTAAATAAATAAATAATTTTTATACATTTCTTTTACGTAATAAAACAAGAATCTTGTTTGGTCAGATTCCATATACCGGACATGTGCCGAGGTGGTGGTTATACTGTAATTAACATTTGAATGTAAGAAATTCCACAAAGTTAGGAGTAAATTCAAAAGGAAAAAAAAAAAGAGGATGAGAGATTTTAACTGGTTAATTGAATAAGTTTGGGATACATAGCATTTTTATTGGAGTAAACTGACCTAATTTTCCTTGGATATATGCGGAGACACAGGAATAGAAATATAAAAAGTTGATTAAAAAAATAAAGACAGAGACAAAATGAAAAGGCATTTCTAATTAATTAACTTCTACACTCTATATAAAACTTAAAAGCTAGGCATTGCCTCCCCAGATTCCTTATTTATATTACATTAATTACATTAACAATTACTTATTCAGTGTAATTTGTTTGTGTTCTCATATAAAATCATTCTGGCCATTTGGTCCCCCATTTAATTTCTTATTTTGCTAGGAATAAAATAAAAGCGGTTAGAATGAAAAACAGAAATTTATTTTAATGTATTGCAAGGAAAGCAAATGCTATAGATGCTTATAATCCAT
This sequence comes from Punica granatum, assembly GCF_007655135.1. Lineage (NCBI taxonomy): Eukaryota > Viridiplantae > Streptophyta > Magnoliopsida > Myrtales > Lythraceae > Punica > Punica granatum. Next base: position 32,762,004 of record NC_045128.1, read on the forward strand.
AATATTCAGTACCAAATACATTGAAGCTTTATATGCAATTTATCCACACTATCATGCAAGCCCATCATTAGTTCTATTTATTAATTTATGCAAATTCTCTTCATGAATTATTAGTTTACGTACATATTCCATAAAATATACGCACCTTAGTTAGTTGATTTGTTCTAATTTTTGGACTCAAGTCATATTTCAAATTTTTAAAAATAATAACTTTTGGGGTAATTAAAAAGAAGGATTAAAAGTAGTGCAATTTCAAGCTGGATATGCTTACATAAGTGATGTTGATATATGTCGTTTTTTTTTTTTTTCAAATTAGTGTGATTTTAGTATACAGAAATATAATACTTTTAACAGTTGACAGCAAAAAATTGTTGGAAACTACACCGAAATGGCCAAAAAATTGCAAACATAACCAATTAATCATTTATGTGTAAAAATTTAATTAAATATTTTAACCCCATAGATTGGAGGGACAAACAATTGAAACAATATATAAATTTAATTAACGAAGATATATATTGTTTACATCCATCCAAACCATATATATTTATACATGAGATCAGTAGTTCAATGAACTTCTTCTATGATACGCCTTTGTAATTGTTCTGTTCTGTCTTTTACTCTCTCCAATTATAACTAGCTCACCAAAAAGTAATAATAATTTTGAAGATGTTATACTAAATTTCACTGATGAATTTCAAATGATATTACTCATTTCGGTCGATGATGTGAATAAGAATGGCGTGATCTTATCACCTGAGGCTGAAATTAATCAACCGATTTGACTTTTGATATAGACTTTTAGACAATCAAAGCTTTTTTATTTTCAATGATAAATTAAGCATGATATTCATGAGCAAGAAAGAAATATACATAGAATATGTCATTGCTGAAGCAATTCATATACTGAGAAAATTCGCACACAAACAAAAAAGAAGGAATTGTGATGCCACTGTGTGCTTTTTTTTTTTTTGAGATGTAATATCACTGTGTGCTTTAAAAGGAAAGGCCTATCAGATGATTTTTTAACCCACAAAAAAAAGAAAAAGAAAAACGATAAAATTGTTACAATTAGTTAAATTAAACTTATTGTCCATCAATCACTTGATCAATCACTTGATCTGGTGCAATATCAGCTACATGCCTGATTTGCTATATAAGTTCCTCACACTATTCCTCAAAATATATAATATCATCAAAAAATTTAAATCATTTTGTTACGTCTGATGTATGATAATAGAAGATAATATGAACGAAAAAGTAAAAGTGACACGCGGAATTGATTACCCAGTTCGTCAGTAATTCTGACTACGTCTGGAGGCGCCGCCAAGCCAGGTATATCCACTATTTTTTTTAGTTAGGGTTACAAGAGATATAAACAGCTGTTTTAAAGGGAACAATCCCTAATTACATCCCCAATGGGCCGAATACAATATGGGCAGATCTCGACCCGGATTCACAGTACTTCAGTCTTCATAACTTAACACATTTGACATAATATTATATTAACAAGTTGCAGCTGTAATTATCATGTGACATACGATTGATCCATTATGACATAATTAATTAATAAGAGGATCATTTCGACATCCGCGGATTCAAGTCTCTTTCTTGGTTGGACTTCGCTATATAAATATCTGTATTTTATTATCTCTGAGTTAATATTATTACAGGAAATCAATTTTTCCTCTTGGTCAATCAGTGACTTGGAATTGGAAGATGTATGTAGGATATACTGGGGCCATAAGGCAAGCTTAAAGGTTTTTATATCGCGACATGTATATATTATTTCATCTACATCAGTGTTTTTAGTCTAAAACAGTTAGACTTTTGGTAAATTTTCCATAACCATTGAGACCGGTCAGGACCAACTCTTATAATTCAAAAAAAAAAAAGTTTTATGTATATTTGATTGAAGTATAAAATTCTTCATGGCATAGACTTACAGATATATATGTACTTCATGTGACATGACATCTGTTGCAACAAACAAAAGAAAGAATCATCGTGATTTTTAGAACAATATTCTGATTATTCGAGAGTTAAAAGAGAACAAAATGAAATGAAATACGAAATTACGATATTGTATTGTATTATATTATATTATATTATATCTATCATATATATATATATTTTATATAAGAATTGTGAGGTAAAGATGTGACTTTGGGTGCTTTTTGTTGGGGGAAGAAGCATGTGATAGTAATGTGATTAGGCAGACGTAATTGGCGGTTTTCTTTTTCTTTTCTTTTTTTAATTACCGAAAAAAATGGCGGTATTTTTTGGAAGTTTGGAGCCGCCTAAGGCCGGTCAAGTGCCGGTCAAATTCCCCGGGAAAAATGTCGCCCCCATCCATCCATCCATTCATATGCTGCGGCGGCTATTGAATAGATTGCAGCACCGCCGCCCCGTGCATCTTCTCTTCTCTCGAGCCCCTTAAAAGTTTGATTGTTTATTATTCTTTCATATAAAAAGGGGCCATCCAGACTCTATCTGATTTATTTTCAACGATTTAAATCAACACTTTACAAATTCACGAGAAATGTTGATACGATTAAATGGATCGCACAGGTGGAGACAATTTAATAAAAAGTATTCTCCCAGTGAATGGAGAAAAATTCACATTGGAAGAATTTAATTTCTTAGTGAACTGATCTAGCTGATCTAGCTTGAAAGGGATTACGTGAAATCCATTGGACTTTTGAATACTAGAGCGTGCATCGAAAAGAATTTATTATTCTTTAGTAATGAATTTTAATTTAATTGAAGAAATTTTCCTAAAATTTTGGTTGGACCTTCACATTTCAACTTTTGTGATTGACCCCCTAAACTTCACTACACCGGATTCGTAGGGGGACAGTGCCAAAACTTTTCACCCTCAATTGAACAAATTGCGATTTAGCTACAGCAAAACTATAAGGGTGTGTTTGGTCAGACTAATTTAGAGGCGGATAAGGATTTTTCGAACCCCATCCCCTTGCTTTATCTTCAAATTTGTGAGTTGAGCCACTTATAAATTCTTACAAGGAGTAACAGAGAGGGGTAGTGGAGCTGGATATCCGCCATCACTGCCCTAACGAGGTAACCGACGTCCCTAGAGTTCATCAGCAACCTCACCTAATGTGGTGATGGCTGGCTTCGCTTAATGAGTCAATATTCATCCTTGCTCTTCTCTCAAAGAAAGATAGAGAGAAGGGAGGTGGAACCTGTGGTGGTTCAATCCACAACCCCCATCAAGACCGTTTTTCAACACAATAGTCACCATCGAGTTTGGTTTAGGCACCAGTGGTTGGCATCCCCTTCTCCCTCCTCTTTGTCAATCTCTCTATGATGAGAGTAGAGGGAGGCAAAGATTTCAAGGAGGTGAGGGCTCGACACAGGCCGCCGCCACCTTCGTTACTTATTTTTTCTGGTTTTTTTTTTAATTCAAAATAATTTTATTTTGTGAAACAATAAAAGTTATTTAATGGGAACAGTAGTCATCTAATTTTCATATTTCAATTTCTAAGTCTTGACATATAACAACATTTGACTAAGATATTGTAAATTCAATGAATTTTATCCACACTGTGTCCCCGAATGTAATTCAAGGGTTCAATTACCAAAACATTATATTTAACGGGCACATTGCACAATGGCCCAAAGTTCTTCTGGAATTTGGAAACTGCCCCTAGAAGTATTTTGTCAGTGATGACACACTGCTCGGGTGAATGGGGGAAAGGAACAAAGTACAGAATTTTGCTGTTGTGCGTTGAAGAGCAAAGTCAAGAATTTCGTTTACAAAAAAAAAAAAGGAAAAAGGAAAAAGGTAAAAGGAAAGAGTCAAGAATTTCAAAAGGAAATTAGGAAACGGCACCAGTGTGTGCGTGTGGATTTAAGAATCCAACGGATATGGAGAATCAACGACGGGTCGAATCTTGCTAAAAATTATCACAAAAATCAAATCGGTCGTTCTGCGTATAGTCGTTATGAAATCCTACATGTAGCGGGTCGAAAACCAAAACAATCAATCGTTATAATTTATCGGATATTGGAAGCAGGGATAGATTGAGGGGATTAGAGGTTGCGATTATCCCTTATAATTTTCACGTCTCAATGAAATTTACTTAGAATTATGCGAATATTGATGAAATTTCTCATAATCACCCTCTAACTCGGAAAAACTATTTTAATTTGCCCCTAAATCCTGCATCCATCCTCATTTGGGTAATCAACTCGTAAAAGAAAGAATAACAGCCGCATCCTCAGACTTTCAATACATAATCTCAACCGCAACAGCATCAGCAGTCTTCTATATATCTACTCACTTTTTTAACTTCCAGTGTGAAAATTCGAAAAGCGACATTCGATCGTAGTCCTCTTTCATACGATATCGGAAATAAAGAGTGCCTTATCCGAACAAAAGGGTTTCACTTTCTCTCTTTTCTAAGCTTAAAAAAATGCTAGCATTGTATCGTCTCATCGTGGAACCTGAGCTAATACGAGAAGTTGGGCATCATGATGACAAGGTGGGGGAAAGGCTTCGTTGGACAGTTGGAAATATAGTCATATATGCATGTAAAGGTTATGTACTTATCCACTGATAAAAGTCGAGCGGGACAGGTTCCCTTTTTTTTTTTTTTTTCGGTTTGTCTCATCAGCATTACCAAAACCAATCTGCGCCAACAACTTCCCAACCCACCAATAACTACCCGATGTCGGAAAACAATTCCATGTCCATGCTAACCCGACCGCTCTAAACCCCCCTTCGTCAATTTCGGTATAGTTTCGCCCATTAACGCCTTTGATCTTCGTTTCTGATACCGAATAATGTTCCGCCTGAAAAAGAATTCGGTACGTATGGTTTAGATGACCGAACCTATAGAAGGCATGAAAAGAATAAGTTGTGAGTTTATGCACAAGATAAGAACCAAAACTCACCCGCGATTACTGATTTACGCTAATAATACGACATTACATATGCTAGTTGTGTAAAAATATTATCGAATTTTCTTATAACATTATTGTGTGATAGGATGTTCTGATACGTTTTCTGTTTTACGATATTATTTTGGTATGGGAATTTCTCGTCGAGGTGGGTCCTCTTGCAGTAGCCGACCGTGCAAGTGTCGATCAAGCGCTACCATATCAATTTTCGTGTATTAATTGGCCAAGTGGTCTCCTCATATTTGTTCATGAAAAAGGTAATAATAAGAAAAATAAATGAATTTTTTTTAAAAAAATTGATCGGCCCCATTTTGGCTTTGCTTCCGGTAAAGGAGTAGTCGAAAGCAATTAATAGAAGTTAATAATAATAAAGAAGGGGACAAATGGATAAATAGAAAAGAAGCATCGGATTTTTCCATATGACGCCACCACGTACACGGCTTGGACGCGCTGTTCATTGTTCAATTCAATCCAGTCCCTCTTTTTCATCGATTAATTAATAATTATCGTAATTCAATTTGATCGAGATTTCCTTTTGGTTGATAATTTATGAACAATCCCATCGCTAAGGATCTTCAAGGATATGCATAATCGTGCGGTCTAGGTTGTCCTCCGAGCCCGAGCTCGGAGCGTGACGGGGAAGGGACCCTTTGTCAGGATAACAATGAAGGTGTCATCTACATCTACGACTTCGAGGACTACGGGCATTTAGAAAGTTTGAACAATTTTACGGTTAATTGTACATTTACGCTTCTAGAAAGTGCCAAAGGGATGCCTTCACCCGCAATCCAAAGCGTGGCTTAGATTAATCAAGACACGCAGAAGACACTGATGTCCACGCGACATCTGAGACAAACAAAGCGAAGTTCGTCCTTATGCTGTCAATCAAAGTATTATTGAGGACAAATTATTAAGCAAGTGCCTATCTTATTCAACCGATTGATTGGATTAAATTACTATTTAAAAAATAAATAAATCATGAATTAATTTTTATGTATCGATCAATCATGGAGCGTGATGGGTTTGATTTGAACGCGTGGGTTATTTCAGGTGGGATTTTTCTCGACGATCGTCCCTCCCGTTTCATGCCACTTATGCGATGACCTGTTCGATTAGTTTGATAAGATATTGTTTTGGTTTGTTTTATTTCGTTTTCGAATTGCGTAATCGTTCTTTTTGTCCGATAATGGATAAATATCAGCCCGAGGGACTTTAATTAAGCAAAGCCACGATCACATGATGGACATTTTAAACACATTTTTTCCTGCACGGAGTTGTCCTATTAAAGTCGGTTTTCTTCGCTTCGGAATGCTCTGATTTGATCTATAACCATTATAAAATTAACTGAGTTCATGTCTGTCATTATATTCTTATTGATACATCATCTGTATCGTGAGCTCGAGGAGAACCGACTCCCCAGCGTGCGTTGATTGAGAATCGTAGCGCGTTCCAACTGAGCTATCACCTCGACAACGGGATCGGGGTGGCAATGGGCTTTGACCCAAGGACAACACCATTGGCATCGGTGGGAGTTTAATAAACCGGATTTGATGCCAAAAATTGGGCCTGATGGCACTGCATGGGCCTGATCTCAATCCATTTATTTAACATAAAAACTGGGCCTATTAACTCTGCTGTCACAACTTAGGCCCAAATGACAGCTGTGATCCGCTACTGCGCAATATATCTGGGTTCGTTTTTAACGGACATCCACCGTCAATTGCACGATTTTTGACTTACACCGCGACGCAGAGGAACGTTACCCGCCTCAGCCCAATTATTTCGAGTTTCCCTCCATCTCTCTTCTTCTTCTTCTTCTTCTTCTCTCTCTCTCCCTGTGTCTTCCGGCGGCAAGAGAAAAGGAAAAAGAAAACTCACGGAGAGATCGAGAGAGGAAGCCATTTCCGAGGTTATCACTCCCAACAGATCTCTCTGTCTGTCTGAGCTCGAAGGGAGAAATGGAGGAAGTTAGATACCTTTCCGGCGAAGGTATGTGCATGGTTACTGATGTAATCAAACTGTGGATATGGACCATACGGTTTAGGTGTTGTAATGATTTGGTGGAATCAATTTTGCCCAGAATGGGCTAATGCTCAGATGTCACCCATTTGGGATGAGCTATCCGACTGACTGATCGAATCCTCGCGTCTCTTACTCGACCTTCACTTTAAGTGGTCGGCTCCGATTAGCTCAGATTAGTCGACCTCCTGCCAGAATTATACGCTGAACTTGAACAATTTGATTGTTTTTGTCATTGATTTTGTTCTTTTGTGGGCAATTTCAATCCTTTTCAACAGAACCGTGAATAATATTTTGTAGGGATTATCGGCTAGTTAGACCATCGGGGTATCAGATATTTCACTCAGGTCTTGTCGCAGTTGTTGGGTCGAGGCGAATTCAACAGATAATAAGGGAGTCCGGCATATTTCACAGATTTGGTGGCCCATTTGTTTTGTCGGATGCCATTTTCTTGAGATAATAAGAACGAGAATGGCTAATTACTATGACGTTGATGATATCATTACGGAGGAAGAGGTCAGTGACTTGATCGAGGTTTCCGATTTCTAAAGCTTTCAACCCTTTTTCTGAGAAAAAACAAAACCGCTTGTTGATGTATTGTTGCCTTTGATTGCAGAATATTTCAGTTATATTCCAAAAGGCAGTGAATGGAGTCGGTATAGATCCTGGTTCTGAGAAGAATTGTGTAGGTTTTCTCAGAGTCTCAGCTGTCATCGATATGGTTGGTAATTCATCAATAGGCACTGAATTGTCTCTTGGGTTTGGTTATTCAGGTCGAACAGGGATCAAAGGTAGAGCTCCCTTTCTGGCTTGCCTCTGAGTTGTGCCTGAGAAATACAGTCGTGGCACAGGTTCCAGCATGTTTCGATGAGAAGTAAGAAATAAGTGTCCTCAGACAATAGTAGATTGACTAAACTATATAAATCAACTATTTTCCAGAGGAGCAAAGTTATGCTCAAACTGCTTTCATTGCCCGTGTTGCTGATTCTTTCACTCCTTCGGAAATGCCAGAACAAGGCTGGAAGTCCAGGCAGATCCCGCCTGTGTAGATCTGAGATCACGAAGTCCTTATTTCTATGAATTTGGCTGCAAGGTTGCCCCAGTGTAAGTATCTTCCATGATGGCTCCTCCCTAGGTCTATTTTGTGATATGGCTCCGGTATCTTTAGAAAATCCGGGTTTGGTGCAAAGCATGGTGTTGTTACATCCTTCTAGCTAATGAAAGTTTTATATGTGAAGATATGAGCTAGCTGTTCCAGAGAATATGAGGATCAAACCAAGAATTTTTTGATGCCAGTTTCGATTAGCTGTTCCATGCTATGGAAAATGAATGCTTTTCTGGTTGTTTCTTAACTTCATCAATTTGTTTTGAAATTGTTAGTCAATGCTTCTTATGAACTTTACCTGCTGGTGTCTTGCTTCTTCCGTGGCTCTGGAGATGGAAAAGGATGATATTTACTTCCTGTAAAATTCGTTTTTTCAAACATTTCAGAGCTAATAAATCATCACTAAATCAAAAAATAAAAATAAAAATCACTCTTTTGATGGGTGCGCACGTCATATTACTAGACATTTTATGCATCTAATAGTCTAACCAAGTTTAATTGTCACAAGTTGATATTGATTTAGTTGTTCCATGGTGACAGTACGGGTGACAGGACCATCGGGTTTTTGCTGTTCTCGGCATTCAAGAGTCGGTACAAGGAAGTCCTAACCAAAGCCCACACGGCAGCAAATGTTGCGAATCCCAAATTTCTCTCACGACTAACGAAAGAAGAAGTTCATTGTGAGAAAGACTTTCATACACTTGCAGAGAGGTCTTTCTAGCTTTCCAAATTTGTTTATGAACGCCTAAGAGTCAGTTTGTTCACGATGCAGTGTATGAAGCAGCACAGTCGTCGATGGCAGCTTTCAAGAAGTGGCGTAAAGGTGGCCCGAGGCTTCAGCCTGCATCTGTTCTCAGGATGAAGAGGAAATCAACAAACTAAGAGATCAAATCCCAAGAGGAAAATTTTACCCCGGATCTTCACACCGGTAAACCATTAACATTGGCCTTGTACTTGTGAACTGTTGTACCATTTTACGCCTCTGATAACTCACTGGCATGAGAAATAAGTATTGATTGATGATTTGCACTGAGTTTTTATTTTATTTATTATTTCTTCATTGGAGCAACAGAATCACCTATGTCGAGGTTCTTGTAGAATCAGTCGGTCGAACGAAGCATTGCCCGACTGCAAGACCCCCATTCTCAGCTGGTTATAGACTTTGGATTAAGCTTTATCCAATATGACTATCCTCAGCTCGTTGCAACTCAAGTGCAACTTCTAGTGGCACACTGGCCAAGATCCCCACTCGTACATCAATGTTTCCAATGCTTTCATAACCTGATAAGACGGCTTGGTAATCTTTGTAAAATACTGAGAATGTGGATATTCTTTACTATTTATAATTTCACAACTAATGCATCTTATTAGAGTCGAACTCAATCCATTAAAATTAAGTTCCAATAAGAATACACGATGATATTTTTCGTTGTCGTATTAATCAAAATGCAACTACTACTAGTATGCCCATGAGATAACGTTTGGAGGTGGCGTGTTACGAGTTGTGCATTGAATGGCATGAGGGTCCAATTGGGCAGTGATGTTTGCCTTGCATTTATTTATTCATTTATTTCTGGAAGAAGACTTGCATTTAAATTCCTTTTTTTTTTCCTGTCGTAAAAGATAAGACCTACTCACCTAAAAAATATATAATACGCACTAAATAAATAATTGGCTAAATTGTCCTATTTATATACATATATATATATATATAATCATAATCCCAATATTTTCTTTTTCTTCTTCTTTTTCCCCCATGTCAAAATATATGTAGTTCAAAAGTAAATTTCAAGTTCACCAATCCTTGTCTTCAGTACTATCAGTCCATTTTGTTTGACAGCAAAAGAACCGGAAATAGCTGTAATCAGCCAAAATAAAGAGGAAAAAGAAATTATTCAATTGTCGGCAGGATTAATCTATTAATTTTTTAGGATACAAACGAGGTCTAAAATTCAGTATAATAAAAGAAAATTTCTAAATAATTAATAAAATGGTACAAGTAATTTTATTATATATCAAATTTGCGATTTTTACATCAACAAGCGAGATTTACGCTACTACATTACGTTCTCTATTAAGTAAGAGTAGTAAATAATCTGTTTGTATCACCATGCTACAATTTTTTTTTTTTATTGAGAGTAGTAAATCCCGTTCTGCGAGAATGTCCCCATTTCTTTTTCTTTTTTTGGCAGCGTAGAGAAGACACTCGAATAAAAAAAGTGGATAATTGCACCCGAGGTCCCTTATCTTTATCCTTTTCTTGATTCGGACACAACTTCTTTTTCAAAATTTTAAATTGGGTCCTCCAGCCAATAGCAGCAAACCACCTTAACCAAAACAAACGCATTGGTTCGTTAATTTTCATTTGTTCCCTTATTATTAATAATCCAAAACTGGGTCCCTTCTTCTTCATCATCCTCTCCACCTATCCATCCATCCTCTCTCTTTCTAGTTGAAGATCAAGATATCACGACTCTCCAGAAAAATCTGATCTTCCGCCCAACAATCCAAGCTTTCCCCGGCTTCTTGGGAGGTTTTCTTGGTGGGTTTTCCCCCGGAGACGCGACAATGTCGAAGCAGACCTACAGAGTGTGCTTCTGCTTCCGGCGGAAGTTCCGGCTGACGGTGTCGGAGGCGCCGGAGGATGTGAAGAACCTTTTCCGGGAGTACTCCGAGAATGGGATCATGACCGTTGACCAGCTCCACCGATTCTTGGTTGAGGTACAAGGGGAGGAGAATGCTACCAAGGAGGACGCTCAGGCCATCATCGACAAGCTCCGTGAGCAGCGCCATCTCAACATCTTCCATAGGAAGGGCGTCACCCTTGAGGCCTTCTTCTGGTACCTCTTCGGTGATATCAACCCTCCGCTGTCTCCTGAGCTCGGGGTACGATCCTGATGCTATCTTTTTCTCTCTTTTTTTATTGTTGTTTTCTGGTTTGTTGATGATTCTGGCTGTTTGTCTTTGCTGTATATGTTAGCTCTTTTTATCAGTGAATTGAAAAGATTGATAGTGTAGTTATTGGGGCTCCGTTTGAGAGTTCGAAAGGTTGGAAGCTTGCAGCGAGGATGATTAAGTGCTCTGCCCAGATTGGGATTAACTTGGAAGCTGATAGATTTTTTAGGGGAAAGGAAGACAACATGGTGCTTCTGAAAATGGCATATTACAGACGTTCAAGCAAGAATTGGAGTAATATTGGGATGGAAGGACTACTTTGTCTTGGAATTTTATATCATCAAATCACTTGGTTAAGGCGTTTCCTTGAAGGGTTTGAGGCATCTATTTCCATCAAATCACAATGTAGATGTCAGAATGGGGTTATGGTTGAAAAGCCTGATAGATGAGGTGCTGAAATGCTGGTGATATGAAAGCTTTCATTCAACTAATCTCTGCTGTTAGATGAGCCTCTTTGTTTTTTCATTCGTCTGTTTCTCATGTTCTGAGAATGAATTTTAAGGATTAGATCATTCCTGACTCCTGAGCTCTTCTGTCTTATTGCTTTCTATGAGGGTATTGCAGAAAATACTCTTAGCATGTTGAACAGAAAAGAGCTGTCATAAGTGATGCTTTTGATTGTAATGATTGTTCTAATGGTCAGAGTAAATGCTAACCCTCCACATCGTTTCTGTTCCTCCTCCTGTCAGGTCCATCAAGATATGAACGCTCCCCTGTCGCATTATTTCATATACACTGGCCACAATTCGTATCTAACAGGCAATCAACTTAGCAGTGATTGCAGTGACGCCCCTATCATAACTGCCCTCGAGAGAGGGGTCAGAGTGATCGAATTAGATATATGGCCAAATTCCGACAAAAATGATATCCATGTTCTTCATGGAAGGTATGGCATAAAATTTCTGTATCGAATTTCGTGTATTTCTTTTATCATCCCTTTGGGTAGCATGATTGCATATTTTGTGACCAAAATTCTCAAGGTCCTTTACCTTAAGATACAGTCAGTTAGGGATACATGTTGTAACCCTTTTCTTTTATTTTATCTCGAACATACAATTTCCACATTATCAACATTTTGATTCTTGTAATAGGTTACTTTTCTTCTTTTTCATTTTTCTGATATTTTTCTTTCTCTTTGCATAGGACTTTAACTACCCCAGTGGAACTCATCAAGTGCTTTAGGTCTATTAAGGAACATGCATTCGTTACCTCTGAGTATCCAGTTGTTATTACTTTGGAAGATCACCTCACTGCAGATCTCCAGGCAAAAGTGGCCGAGGTGATTGTAAACACTTTCCCGTAGTCTGGAAAAGCAGTTTTATGCATTTGTGAAGCAACCAACCTTATTATTACTTATTAACGGTTATCTTATTGTCAACTTGTAGATGGTCACCCAAACATTTGGAGATGTTCTGTTTACTCCTGACGCAGATTGCTTAAAGGAATTTCCTTCCCCTGAGTCACTGAAGAGACGGGTCATCATATCGACCAAACCACCAAAAGAGTACCTTGAGGCGAAAGAAGTTACTGAAAAGGAAAGTGATGCACGGAAGGGAAAGGATTCACAGCCTGATGAAGAGGCTTGGGGGAAAGAAGTGCCAAATATCAAAGGGGATGCTACAGTTGATGACAAGGTGAGCAAGAACTTACTCAATTCATAACTGCTGTCACAATTTATGTCCCATCATAAGTTTGTGGTCCAATCATAAAGTGGGATTTTGTCTGTTTCCGTTCTAGAGAAATTGAAATGCAAATGAAACCATTGCTCATCCAGTTTCTTGCTCAGAATTGACTGGTTCTTGCTTCGAACTGGCCTGGCTTTTGTCTAGATCTATCAATAATATAAACTGATTTTGCTCCCTTTATATTATTTTCCTAAAACCTGGTTAGACTGCGTTGAATCCTTAGGTGAACCTTTGAACCTATACTTTGACCAGTTTGATGCCTAGTCTGATATGAGAAGGCTATCATTTCTATCATATAACAAATAGATATTCTGCTTGCTCACTGATGATGTTCTAGCAGGATGACATAGGTGCGGATGACAAGGATGACGAGGAAGATGATAACGATGTGGACAAAGCTAACCAAAAAGTGGCACCGGAGTATAAGCGCTTGATTGCTATTCATGCGGGAAAGCCCAAAGGGGGATTAGATGAATGTCTGCATGTGGACCCCAACAAAGTTCGGCGCCTTAGCTTAAGTGAGCAACAGCTCGAGAAAGCTATCATTACTCATGGAAAACAAATTGTCAGGTTTGTATTTCTTATTCATCTCATGATTCATCTGCGTGCATGAAGATGTTTATCTATACCACTAACTAAATTCTCATCTGCTAGTATATAGTATTATTCCTCAATCCTTTTTTGGCTACTCTGATTATTTATCCTGCTACAGGTTCACCCAGAGGAATATACTCAGGGTTTACCCAAAAGGTGTTCGCATTGATTCCTCAAATTACAATCCGCTTATTGGGTGGTCCCATGGAGCACAGATGGTTGCGTTTAATATGCAGGTATTTTTTTCTTTTGCATATGATGTTTTTGCATTTTTGCAGTCATTAGAATCATTTATGCCGAGATTTCAGTGTGTTCGTGTAAATGATCTTTCTAATGAATTGTTATTATAATTTCTTGACGCAGGGATATGGAAGATCTCTGTGGTTGATGCAAGGCATGTTCAGGGCCAATGGTGGGTGTGGCTATATCAAGAAACCCGATTTTCTGTTGAAGCCTGGCTCAGATAACGAGATCTTTGACCCCGATACTAGTCTACCTGTGAAGACAACTTTGAAGGTTGTGAGCCTCCAGTGCCTCGAGTAGACTGTTACCTAATATTCTTGAATTCCTAATATTCTTGAATTGTTTGGTAGTGTAAATTCCTGTTTGATTTACCCTGATCTTTTGCTGCTTTGCAGGTCACTGTATATATGGGGGAAGGCTGGTATTACGATTTTAAGCACACGCACTTTGATTTGTATTCTCCTCCAGATTTTTATGCTAGGGTAAGTCGATACGATCTTATGCATCCCTCTCTCTTGCTCTCTTGTTTAAATAGATAGATCTTAACAGGCAACATGTTGGGATGAGTTCTCAAAGAATCGAATCTAAGATGAAAAAGTCTTCTTCTTTTAGTTACTCCTCCGTCCTGCAGAACATTTCTTTTAAGTTTAATCTGATTGGGAAGTGCCCAACAATTTGCATTTATGCAGATCGGGATTGCTGGAGTCCCTGCTGATACTATAATGAAGAAGACAAAGACGTTGGAGGACGACTGGACCCCTACTTGGAATGAGGTGTTTGAGTTCCCATTAACTGTTCCTGAGCTTGCTCTGCTTCGTGTGGAAGTTCACGAGTATGACATGTCCGAGAAGGACGACTTTGGGGGCCAAACTTGCCTGCCTGTATGGGAATTAAGGAAGGGCATCAGGGCGGTTCCACTCCACAGCCGAAAGGGAGAGAAGTACCAGTCGGTTAAACTTCTCATGCGATTTGATTTTGTTTAGTTCGATTTATGAGCCCGAGAGACGAGACGAGACGAGATGCCTATGTAAATCTTTGTGTGCATGCTTGGATTTGATCGTTGCTGTGAGTATGTAAGTATCTGTATCACTTGTGTGCTGTTTGCCTGTATCATTCACAGTGGTTTGGCCCCGAGATTTCTTTGTTGTAAGATGAGATTGAGAAACGATTATATTTGCCTTGATAAAAGAAGTTAATTTTGTATAGAAACTTGTACGTGTTGTTGCATGCCTCATTAATGTGATACAATCGTTTCTGCCAGGATTTTCCATTCAAGAGCCCGAACTTCAGTTCATTGCGATTTTAATAGTGTATTTGATTTTAGAGTTGAATTGAGTTGAATTTTGATTTTAATTGGTTTGTAATGATTGTGATGTTGAATTACGAGAAAAAGTGTAAAAAAGTAATGAATAGTTGAAAGAATCCATTATTAAAAATTGAATTAATAGTTAAAAAAATTAAAGAAAAATAAAAAAATAATAATTGTGTTATTGATTTTTATTGCCTAGTGAGGAGAGATAAAGTTATAGTTAAAATCTTAAAATTGAATTTAGAAATCAAACGGACCAGTTTCTGCATGGCTGGTTTAGACTCACTTACAGGTTTGAGCAGGAGAGCTGACTAAACCGGGGAGCAGTGTGCCGCTGTTTAATGGATCTCTCGACCCGGTAATCCTTTCACCGACCAGATGTTCCTCCATTTCAAGGTTGATAACGTTGTTTTGTTCTTGCCAGGGTGAATGCTGGACTCAGTGATTTTCAGCAAAGGTTTCTTGGAACCGAGATCTTGCTTGGCTTCCGCAGGGTGTACATAACTTTCAACTCTGTGCTGCCGGGGTGCTGCTCGGCCAAATGACCGGTTACACGGGCGGGGCCGATGAGGGCTAGAGGGTAATTTTACGTTCCGAAACACAAATGAATGCATTGAACTAGACTGTGCACCTGAAAATCACCAAACTGATTGCATATAATTTGCCTTAGCCACAAAGTTCTTGACTGCAACAATCATTTCCATCCCCCTTGACCGGCACGGACAATGATTGATGACCGAAGAAGTCTTTACGTTCCTTTTAAGTCCTCACCGTTTACTTCAACGTCGAAACGGTCGATCCAACATAATCTCTCCTCACCCCACTAGAAGTAGAGTCAATTCGCACTGCACGTCATGGACGTGCGACTGTCTGCTTAAAACTCACTCAATGTCCGGCGCTGATTAAATCCAAACCATATCGAACGCATGTATGAACCGACACGATTACGATGCGATCGTTCCCTAGCGCTGCCTTGCAAGAAGAGTTCAAATGCAAAACAAGGTCGCTTTCATATCTTCTTCTTTTTTTTTTTCACGAACCTACACGTGTGTTGACTCTTTCTCGTCCCTGATTTTTCACGACCACATTTATTATTCATTGATGATATTATTACTTTCTAAAGAATCTCATAAACAAATACCGCGTGGCTCTTATTACTAATTACCAAACTTAAAAGTATTAGATCCATATTAGGACGGGCATATGCTCCTCATTTATTATATTTCCTGAAATTTCGATTACAATCTCTCATTCTTCTTGGTTTCACATTACATATATATAATCTATCCACACTTTGGTGTCGAAACAAAAATGGCGTGGCTCTTAGTACTAATTACCACAGTATCAAATCCCATATTAGGATGAGATATTAGGACGAGCATATGTTCCTCATTTATCATTGAAAATCCTTATCTTTCCCGAAATTCGACCGCAAATATCTCATTCTTCTTGGTTTTACATCACATTATATATAATCGTCCACACTTTTGGTGTCCAAAAGCTAGAAGTTCTCATACCAATTTGAGTATATAAGATTTGTCAAAAGTCGGATCTCCCAATAAATGTTTATCCTCACCTGATCAGAGGAGGAGGGGGTGCTTGGGGTGGCGGCGGCTCACCGGCCACCGCCGCTAGCCCACCGTATTCCCTCCCAATGGACAAAACGTTCCCACTGCCATTTACTCCATCATTTAAATTCTTCTAGGCGGACAACTAATAACATTAAATCAATATCTATTTTTGAATAAATTAAATAAATTCCTATTCAATTGCAGCATATCATATCTACGCCGCTAGGTTCACAAAAATCTGGACCGATTTTAATAATAAAAAATGCATGTTTTAGTTAATTAATTAATATATTATATTACATATGGTGTTCGATGAGATTGACCCACGATGACATCATGTGTTTCATTTTCTGTAGGAGGAGGCGTGGTGCTGTGTTGACTGCTTTAATGGAATTTTCAAAGTCAAGACTTTTTGCACTTTTTATATGTATATATACAGATAATATATATATATATATAATGTGTCCACCTGCCTCCCTCCCTCCCTCCCCATCCTCTCATACGTGTTCATGTAATCATGCATTCCCTCAATTTCAACTAGTAGGACCATTTCTCCCCCGTTTCCAATGAATAATCAGTTTGTTCCTCCTTTTTCATGTAGGACCCACCAACCGGAATCGATCCTGATCCGGGCCAGAATTCGGAAACTATTGGAAAAATTCTCGTATAGTAAAATTACTCTGTCAATCCTGCAAGTCGATAGTCATTATGGTTAAATAACGTGGGATATAATAACGCATAAGACAGATTAGAATGAAACAATGGGGGCCGATCCCGAAAGCAAATTTGGTCATCGTAATCTTTCTCAATAGCTGTTAGTGTTGTTAGAGATGAAATCAGACTTCCCTAATCCCTATACACAAAAGGGCAATGGAGTATTTACCCGCATCAATAAGTCATCGCCAAGAATTAATTGAAGTAAGCAAAAGATTTAGACTAAAAATCAAAATCCAATTCCCCCCCCCCCCGCAACTTTAAGCTTTCCTTCATTCTGAAACGATCGAGATCGTGCCACAGCTAGAGATGCTCCCATGGGTCTCATCGCATTGAGCAAGGGCCCGCTCCAGGTTCGCGACGATATCGGCAATCGTGGGGCGGTCCTTACTCTCTGCGTTCACAGAGTGCATTGCAGTGTAGGCTACGAGCTCGACTGCATCGACCTCGTTTAGTTCCGGGGGCCCCACCCTTGGGTCCAGCACCCGGATGACCTCTCCCGTCGCGATCGCGGGAACAGCGTAGTCGACCAAGCTGGTGGGCGTGCCACCGTCCTCCCCGTTCTTGAATATTGCCCTCTTCCCGGTCAGCAGCTCTAGAAGCACCATACCAAACCCATAGACGTCGCTCTTCGCCGTCAACACGTTCAGGCTGTAGTACTCCGGGTCGATGTATCCGACAGTCCCTGCAGCCTTGAACGGCCTGATGTCATGGGACGACCCGTCGCCCATCATCGAGAGCCCAAAATCCGACACCCGGGCAGTCCAATTCGCATCGAGCAATATGTTGGAGGACTTTATGTCCCTATGGATTATAGGAGGGACTGCATAGTTGTGCAGATACTCAATCCCTCGAGAGGCATCTAAGGCAATCTTAATCCTCATCCTCCACGAATTTAAGAAGCTACTGCTCTTCTCGACGTTGTTCTTGCCGTGCAAATGGTCGAAGAGTGCCCCGTTCTTCATGTACTCGTAGACAAGCAACCTCTCATCGTTCTCCTCGCAATACCCAACGAGCCGGACCAAATGCTTGTGGTGGAGACGGGACAAGAAAGCAAGCTCCGAGTCGAACGCGCTCTCCTTCTCCTGGAATTTCTTCATCTTCTCGCCTGTCTCACCCCGTTTGATTGCCACCTCTCGCCCGTCAGGAAGCTTGCCTCGGTACACTACCCCAAAGCTTCCCGCCCCAATCTTGTTCTCGAGGGAGAAGCCGTCTGTAGCCGAGGCGAGCTCGACGAAGGAGAATTCCTCAGCCTTGTCGGGGTGCTTTGAGGAGGTGCCGCTTCTCTGCCGCCTCATTGTGATTGCCCTCGAGGCCTGCCGTCTGAGGGTGGAGGACCGGGAGGGGGGGCTCGCGTTCGAATGTGACCCGCCATTGTTGTTAGAGGTGGCCCGAGTGATCGTGGGCTGGACCGAGTTATGGATTTTCTTGTGCCCGAAACAGCCGCGAACCCATAAGCAGTAGATCACGGAGCAAACGCCCACAAACATCCCGACAGAGCCGATGATTGCAAAGGCCATCAGGCCCCTCCTTAAGGCCTTGGAAGGCGGAGAAGGGGCAGGTGAAGGCGGGAGGGGAGGTGGAAGAGGAGGAGGTTGACCAGGCGGTGTTATCGAAACATTGCAAGTTCTGCAAATGTTGCCATTACCAGAGCAGAGCATCTGATCCAGAAGATAATTCCCGCAAGGAGAACAGTCTTCTCCTTGGACACAAGGCCCGGGAAGGATCAGCCCTTCCAGTGGCAGCTGCAGTCCTCCTGGAGGCCAACCCCTGCCCCAGCACATGACCGATAAGTTGCCAGTCACGAGGCCGCAGGTGAAGCTCGAGCCTGACACGATCGTCTCGAACGAACCATTCACCGGGTACTGCACCACACCGCCCCAGCACACAACTGTCTTGTTCCTTGATCGAATACCGCAGCTATGGTTCTCCCCCAGAGACAACATTGAGTATTCGAAACTCGAATTAAAAGGAACATTCAATTGACCACTCTCATTGCTCCCTTTACAAATCACAAACCCTGCCGCGTTCAACCCACAGGCGTGTGAGCTCCCTAACGTGAGACTAGCCATGGGAATGACACCAAATCCGTTTTGGATTAAAGCTACAACCGGAAGATTGCTGCCCCAGCAGCGTACCCGGCTTGAATTGGCCAGAATCCCACAGGAAAACCCGGACCCAGAAGAAATCGACGTGAATTGCTCGTCATCTAAGGGCAATTCGAATGAGCGACCAGCCCTCCAGCATTCGATT
This sequence comes from Punica granatum, assembly GCF_007655135.1. Lineage (NCBI taxonomy): Eukaryota > Viridiplantae > Streptophyta > Magnoliopsida > Myrtales > Lythraceae > Punica > Punica granatum. The sequence goes on from NC_045128.1 coordinate 32,781,378, forward strand.
TTTCGAGTGGCGTTAACAATCGCGCAAATGTGGTCGTCACCGACCGAGATGGTCGCCAATGGAACAGAGGCGTTTATATACAGTCTCTTCGGAGAGAGGACGGTCGAGTTGAGGTTAGTGTCCCAGCAGAAGAAGCTGCCGCCGCCCTCTCGGAGGCCGCAGAAATATGACCGGTCACCGGAGATGGCAGAGAATGAGACGTTGGGCGGGACGGCGAGAGCCACGGATTGCCCGCTGCGGAAGCATTGGATGTTCCTGATTGGACGGGCAGCGGAGATACCGCAAACGGTAAGCGAGTCAGAAGCGACGGCGAGGGTGGCGCCGGAGCCGAGGGCGTGGACCGAGGGAGGGGAGAGGGAGGCGAGGACGAGGAAGGCGGAGAGGACGGCGACGGCGGCGGTGGGGAGAGGAGTCATTTAAAGAGGCGGGTGGTGGTGAGGTTCGGCGGGTTCGGTCCGATGATTCATTGGGTGAGATAAGAGAGAAGGAGAGAGCAGAGATGAGAGAGAAAGAGGAGAGAGAATGTGAAGAGAGAGAGAGAGAGAGAGAGGTGAGGTTTCATTAAGGTTTCTGAATTCAGATGAAGAAGAAGAAGAAGAAGAAAAAGAACTGTTACTTACAGACCCTTTAGGACGTGTTTGGATACGACAGCTATGTTTTTTTTTTCCTTCTACATTTTTTTTTCTCCGTTTGTTATTTTCTTTAATTGCTTCTAAGAAATTTCCATATGCAGAAAGATGCGTTCTTCTTTCTGTGAAAAAGACATCACATTCATGGTTTTTGCAACCATAAGATGAATACTTAGCAAAATTAAGACCAAAATGAAGGAGAATCGGTCCCGAGTTATCTATCTATGCCTTCGTTTGTGCGATTGGATTTCAGTATCGCACCATCTGACTCTGTTGCAGTTGATGCCGTATTAGCAAAGCCGAATCGATGATTGAATCACTGAATTTCCTAAATTCTTGAATGGTGATGGTACACTTATCTTGTTAGTTATTTTAATCGTGATTTATGACTTCTTTTGGCCCCATACTTCACCAACTTTTGTAAAATGAAAGATCTTGCAAATATACCAAAAACTGATGCGGTAAAATTTCTTTTACTTTGTGTGAGATTCATGTCTTTCTTCAAATTTTGCACGTTAAAGTCTTTATCTAATATAGTGTCTAGCTACTATCATCTCATAAATTAATGGTATACAGGAAAAAATTGTGATGAGATAAATAATAAGTTACCAAAAAAAATCAATTTATCTTATCGATAAATGTATCGACTTTCGTCACGATTTACTATAACCTTCGCGTGTATTGTCTTTCTTCAAATTTTGCGGGTTGAATACGATATCTAGCATAAAATCTAGCTACTATTATCTCATAAGTTAATGTCGTATTGGGAAAATTACGACATATGAGTAATAAGTTACAAAAGATCATCGATTTAGGTTTATCTTATCGATAAAAATATCAAATTTCGTCACATATTACTATATTTTCGCCCATAGTATTTCCATGATAAAAGTTCTTATCGACCACAAAAATATATAGATATATATTTGTATACTTTCATAGTTCTTTTTTTTTTTTGCTAACCTGGGGTGTACGGATTTTGTCCGACTAATTCCCGAGGCTCCGTGAACTCCCGGCAGCGCACAGAACGGGTAATCACGCCAAAAACGTTCCAGTGGCTCTAAGGAATTTCAAACTCAAGATCGGATCGATACTTGAACTCATCCTTTATCACTAAATCAAACTCCTTAGTGGTACTTTCATAGTTTCATTAGTTTGCGACATTGTTTCTTGTTTTGGAATCACCGATCAAGCACAAGCACGGCAGCTTAGCAAATGTAGTGCTGTACAATCTCTACAGCCCCTCTTGAGTTGGAATACGTGGATTACTCACCCTGGCGGAGTGCCACGTGTCAAAGATGACTATCTTATTTTTTAACCGAAAAATTTTTGAGTCGAACAGTTGAATATTTAATCGTTGTATTCCGTATAAAATATTTTCGTACTCATAGAATAATATTTTGTACAAGGATAATAACGTTTCGTACAAAATAATTAATCGAATGAATCAGTCAATTGATATTTTATATGAATTTTTTTCATATTTGAAGAATAACGTTTCGCACAAAAGAAAATAATGTTTGGTAGGGAGAACTCGTTTGAATATTCAGCTGCTGTATGCAATATTGCGTTGGTGAGCCGGATGGCTATATTTGACACGTCTTGTGTCGTGGGATGTGGCCCAGAGCACGTGCCTGAAATCATTAAATCATGCTCCACGTTTGCATCTTTATGCATATTTTCTATAATAGAAAAGAAAAAAAAAGCGGCTTGAAAATTTATATATTTCCCTTATTCTTCATTTTTACATTGTCCTTCTAAAAGATTGTTCTTTTATTTCTCGATTTGTTTCTTTTATTAATTTAGTCAAATATTACGGCAGCATTTAATATGACATAACTTGCACTTCTAGAACTATTTGATTATGTGTTCGATGATATATTATGGGGTTGATCTACAATACAAAGGTTGAAAATATATGTACGGTATATGCAAGCAAATTACTTATAATTTTTGGAGTAGATTACTTAATCTCAAGTAATTTACTTGTTTTTTTGCATAATTTACTTGAGTTATACTTAAATTATTTGAAAATTTTCAAAAAAATACGTGTATGAACCGTACGTGCATTTCAATGGAATTTGCCGTCGTTGCCATAATTTTATGGTATATTTTTGGGTGAAGATAAATTGATTAGTCGAAGAATATTGATATTAAAATTTTACATTTTTTTTTGGGTTGAAAAAAATTCTACAACTGATGGGCCAGAGGGTTGGGTCTAGTCTAGGCAGCTTTCTATTTCGGTTGTGGCAGGGTCAATTACGTTTGAGGACTGGCCAGAAAGTAAGTAGTAAGTACTAAGAAAGTAAACGGTGGCTGCTAAAAAATTTTGATTTTTTTTTCCTTTTATTTAATAACACGACAGGGGATATCCGGGCTTCGACGTGTCCCGTGTTGTTGACACCTTACGGGCTCATTGGACAGATAAGTTTAGCTATATGGAACATGCAACTGGTTCAAGAATTTACATTATTGTGGATTAATTTTTGTGGGATGACATACAATGGATTGAGATATGTTGTCCCACTCCCACATGAAAAAATTGATAAAGAAACCATAAATTTATACGAGACTTGGGTCCGATAACCTATTAACTTAAACTTTTGAGTTGTAGATGAACTCAAGTTTATGTAAGTACAAGTGAGAATTTTTACAATGCACAACATCTGCATAACATAAAACCTAAACTGATAAGAGCATCATTAAATTCTCATTGGGTTTATACAAGTTTGGATCCATTTTCACTTAAAGGCTCAAGTTAATATAAGTAATGGTATTCAAATCTCATATAAACCCATTGTGTTCTTACATTTTTTCTATGTGGGATCAATACTCTCTCAACACCCGTCGTCACGAACAACGTGTAATCTATTTCTACCTATACGTCGTCACGTGCCCTTAAACAGCCACCTTCACAACTAACCTCGAGCTAAGCATATTGGGTCTGCCGAGGTGTGGGTGCGCACACACGCGTAGATGCTCATACGCGTAACCTGAGCTTTGATACCATATTAAATTTTCATAGGCTTATATGGATCTAGGCCCATATCAAGCTAATAAACCCATGAAAATTCAATATGATATCATAGCACAGGTTACGCGTATGCGCACCAATAGGTGTGTGCGCACTCACACCATTCCAGGCCCAATTCGTCTAAGTTGAGCCAAGAGTGCGGCTCGTAGTAGTCTCCCATCGCCCGAGTACGGAAGATGAGCATGACTCGAGGTCAGTTGTTGAGAGCGAGTGTCCAAAGGCACGTCACAACGTGTAGGCAAAAAAAGACCACGCGTTACACGTGAGGACGGGTGTTGGGAATTATAAAGACCAACATGGAAAAAATGAAAGAATAATTATGAATTTATATGAGATTTGGATATGAATACTTATCAGTTTGAGTTTGTAAGTGGATATGGATTTAGGTCCATATAAGCCTACGCTTATTCAATAAGCCTAAAGTCGGTCGAGGGAGAGTTGGATGAAGGTTAAACTAGATAAGCTAGATTTTCTGGAAGAGCTGGAAGAGGCGCCTCACGAGACAAACATCTAGCTTATCGCGTCGCACAACTATAAGAGGAAGTTTATAATCCTTTTGGCTTGAAATTTTGCTGTCCTTTTGATCTTCCACCCTACGTCTTATATTATATAGATTCATGCCGAACTGTAGTCCTGCTTATATGCTCGAACGTTGCCCATGCATCCTATGGTTTATCGTCACGCGGTTGATCGATCGAATATTTATTCCCAAAAAAAAGCTGTTTATTAGATCATCATCTCATTCTCATCACATTCCGTGAACTGCATTCGTTCTTCTTTATCACTTTGCCTTTTCATTATTTAAGCTCAGACAGTATCAGCATGTCCCATCTTTTTGTCGATCTAATGTGCGCTGTTAAGTCCCACAATGTATATTGAAGAATCTCAATTAATTCGACGTGAACAACAGTTAATAAAGGGAACAGAAAGTATTAGGGTGCTGCCTTACTGGACACTTTTACTTGTTCTTTCTTCTGTCCAATGTTAATTTGTTTATTTCTCTTGTCCCTCTTATTTGGTTCTGTGGTTCTGTCCCTTTATTAATCATGTTCCCCTTTTTTGCTGCCGTAAGGCCTCATTTCGAGCATTCAGGCTCTAAATTATTAGTGGATACGCGACATCATTTATTTAAAGCTAAATGTGGTCCCTTTCTTAGTTCGAAATCGTTAAAGTTGGTGGTCTGACCTGACGCACGCACTTGGTCCGGCCCAGAGTTTTTCAGGGTCGTACGGGTCTGGCTGAGTCGAAAGCGATGGCTCGCGAAGAGACCCATGCTGTCTCCAGAGGAAACAGTCAATCGAAGGAACGTTTTCGAAAGATCGGAAACGGTCTTGTTGTGAATTCAGACCAACAGAAAAGTCTGAAAGGACCAAGTCGTTTTCTTATCATTCGTGAATTTGCATTGCCCCTCGAAACTAAACGGTCAAAATGGATTAGTTCTCACTTAAGATTTTCAAGAATAAAAACTGATGACTTAAATGCTGCTCATTGCTCGGTCAGCCAATGATTCTGTATCAGTTTTTTTATAATGCATCATGATTAGAAAATGCACTTTTAATTCTCAAGCTTACCTTATTTTTATACTTTTGTCCTAAAATTTATTTTATTTTCTATCAAACTTTATCCTGGACATTGTGCGATTAGTTCCTATCGTCTATTTTTTCCATCCAAAAAGTTCGTTAAAATATTTTTTTAAATAATTTTTTATTGAATATCGAAAAAAAGTTAATAAAATAATTAAAAAGAAAAAGAAAAAGAAAACAATCAGAGAAGGCAGGGGGAGGGATGGCCGGGGGCGAGGTTCCCTCCCCCCACGAATCGAGGGTTCCCATGGTTTGATTATAGGAGGGTGTGCAGAGTTAAAGTAAATTTGATTTTGATTATGAAAAAAGACAAATGATTGTGTAGTGTGTTGAGTTAAAGTTAAAGTTAAAATTTTTGACTTGGAAAATGTGTATTTTTGTCGTGTAGTGTGTCGAGTTAAAGTTAAAGTTAAAATTTTTGTGATTTTAACTGCGAAACCAAATGAAGCATTAATTACTCTTCAAGCATCTAAGGCAATCTTAATCCTCATCTTCCACAAATTGAAGAGACTACTGCTCTTCTCGACGTTGTTTTTATTGTGCAAACGCATTTAATTTAGTTTTTTAAATAAATATCATAATATGTAAATAAATATACATAATATTATTTTCTGAATTAATATCCTCCAATCAATGTTTCGGGTGATCGTAGGCTGGACAGAGCTATGAATTTCCGGGTGATCACGGAGGAGAAGCCCCCAAAATGTTCCAATTGATCCGATGACCGCAAAGGCTGTTAAGGCCCTGCATGGTGGAAATGGAAGAAGAGGAGGAGAAGGGAGGAATAGCCCTTCCAGCAGCACCTGTTGCCCTACAACGGGCCAACCCGTGCCCTAGCACATGACTGATAGTTTATTTAGTCATGAGTCCGCAGGTAAAGTTCGAACCCGACATCATTTTCTCGAACCAGCCATTCACCGGGTATTGCGCCATATTACCCCAGTGCACCACCGTGTTGTTCCTTGACCGAATTCCACAGTTATGCTTTCCCCCGAGAGATAGTATCCAGTATTCGTAACCCGATCAGTGTTTTTACAGTGCCTGCTGCAGCCCTCCGAGGTGCCAATCCGTGCCCCGACACATGACCGATGAGTTGAGCTTGCAGGTGAAGCTCCCTCAGGTGAGAGTAGCCATGGACATGTCACGGAATCTGTTTTGGATTAAAGCTACAGCCTAAAAATTGTTATTATTAACAATAGTTTAATACCATAACACTAACACATATCCAAATATGTATGCACAAATACATGTATATGTATGTATGTATGTATCTACATGTTTGAGCAAAGGGAAGAGAAGATCCATAGTACTCAATATTAAATATTTTCAATGATAGAGACGTTTCACTACTTTTGTATGATGTATTTTAGAAGATATAGATTTAGAGTAGATACATCATGTATCTCTTTAACAATATTAAATGTATCTCTTTAACATAATTTAAGGCCATAAAATTGACACTTGAAAACACAACTATAGAAAAAAAAATTTACTTTTAATTCATTTACCAATTGACGTTTCAAATGAAGATATATTATTTTCGATTGGAAATCAAACATGTTTGCATTACTAAACTAATTAAAATACAACATTTAATTTAGTTTTTAAATAAATTTCATAATATGTAAATAAACACTCATAATATTGTTTTCTGAATTAATCTTCTCCAATCAATGTTTGTAATACAATGAAACATAAATGTAATTAAAATCTAGAAATACTTAATAGGAAACTATAATGAAAATTATAATCGATATTCAAACTAGCATTCATATGAATATTTGCCGTTGAAATTATTAATGTTTTAAATTTTCTATAATGAAGATAAGGAGAAAATTAATTAAATTATTAGTGTATATATATATATAAAAGTTTCTTCATCTTTACCCTATTGATGTTAAAAGTTATCTATATACTTAAATTGCTGCAACATATCAATAAAAGCAGAAAACTACATCCAACATCTTTTTAAAATATTTGAGAGCTTCAACTTCTATAACAAAAATTTATATTTATTCGATGAATAAAAATTTCAAGATTCTTTTGTTATGAATTATTTTAAGAGAATATAATTAAAATTTGCTGATTTTTTACATAAAATAAAATAAAATATTTATTTTATACATTTAGTGCATAATAAATATATTAATTCTATTTTACAGTATGGATTATATAAACCCATTTTCACATTGATCGGTCATTGAGCCAAAGAATTAGGTCATACCATGTAATTAACATCATGAAGATGGTTTCATCAACGAGGTATCTCAACCTGCTCTTGATGCTTCTCCCACTCGGAGTGAAGAAGAGAGTCTCATAGTCGTCACAGTATCTCATATCAACTGTTACTAACGTATATAATTTGGTGCGTGGATTGGACCTCTCATTTCACTGTAAGTTTAATACTGATACTGAGATGCCCAGATGTTTTGATATAACTAGGTTCACCAATTTGAGTTCCAACCAGATGAGTGAGGGACTACGATATATACATGTAGCTTTGGATGGACCAGTGCATTGCACTATATTTTTTTTTTTTAGGGTGAATCTAGGGGCCTAAGCCCGAGTTTTATTAGAAAACGTAAATCAGAAATTGCACTATTTCGATATATATGTCCAGAACATGGATATGAACCAATGCACCTTCTGTAAATGGGCCATAGATAAAATAAAAAATAAAAAATTACCGAGAAATACTGAGAAAATTAAGAGGTATTTGATATCCTTTTTCATGAAAATTTTCTATTCATTCTCAAAAGATTTATATATTATTTATTGCTCGCGAAGCAAGAGTTTGAAAAAATATATATAATGCCACTTGAATTTGGCATAGCTGCTGTTATCCATCTGCTGATGCTGTCCATAAAGCGTGCGAATTTTGCATACTATAGTGGCATAGCTATGCCTTAAAACTTGTCATATTAGAAAGCTCCCCAAACACACCCTTGCATTGCAGTAGAGGGAAATAGAGGGAGAGACTCTCCCTCTCCCTCTCCCTCCTCTCCCTCCAAATCCATCCTCCCAAACGCGGAATTAAAAGTCATTATCAGTTTTGATTCTGGAAAATCTCAAGTGAGAACTAATCCCTTTTGACCGATTAGTTTCGAGGGGGAAAACAGATTCATGAATAATAAGAAAACAATCTGGTCCTTTTCAGACTTTTGTTGCTCTGAGGCTGAGCATCAAATTCACAAGAAGACCGTTTCAAATATTCCAAAATCGTTTTCCGCAACTGCTTCGACGCGTTCCCTAGGTTAACTGTTTCCTCTGGAGATCACACGGGTTTCTTCGCGAGCCATCGCTTTCGACTCAGCCAGACCCAAATAACCCAGAAAACTTTTAGGCCGGACCAAGCATGACGGGTCGGACTATTAACTTTAATGACCATAAAGGGATTGTGTTAGCTTTAAATGATGCGTCTCCACTAAACAATTCAGGAGGAGAAGACAGCCTAAATGCTTAGAATTGAGGGGCCTTATGGCAGCAAAAAAGGGGAAACGTGACTAATAAAGAGACGCAACCGCAGAACCAAATAGGAGAGACAAGAGAAATAAACAAATCAACATTAGACAGAAGAAAGAACAAGTAAAAGTGTCCAGCCAGACAGCTCCCTAATACTTTCTGTTTCCTTTATTAAACTGTAAATTTGAGATTCTTCGACAATCGATACATTGTGAGACTCAACAGCTCACATTAGTTCGACAAAAAGATGGGCAATGCTGACACTGTCTGAGAGCTTATAGAATGCAAAAGGCAAAGCGAGTAAGAAGAACGAATGCAATTAACACTTAACAGAATGTGATGAGAATGAGATGATGATCCCAGGAACAGCTTTTTAGTAAGAAGAACGAATGCAATTAACACTTAACAGAATGCGATGAGAATGAGATGATGATCCCAGGAACAGCTTTTTTCATAATAAATATTGACCGAGCAATCATGTGACAAAAACCAAAGGATACACGGGCATTCGAGCATATAAACAGGATTACAGTTCGATTTCAATCTGTCTATATAATACATAGGAGTGGAAGGTCATAACTATGGCTGTGGATGCAGCATCCAGCATCCAGTTGGACCTCAGAGAATGGACTCCGGGACTTACGGGTACTCACCAGTGACTTCTGATGCTATACAGAATGCAATGGGGCCACGATTTTCTGCAGTTCTTTGGCTTTCGGGAATTGTACAGGGAATGGCAACTTCATTATCGTCTACAATGGCTATGTTTTACGGTGTTTGAAGAGAGGAAGGGATTCCATGCTTTTGGAACCACTCGGGCATGCAGTATCTTTCGTAGAGCACTGGTCTCACATCTCTTTGCTGAGAGAGGTGCTTGAGGAGTGGGAGGAGGACGGTCAAGAGCTGTTTTGGCAAATTGAACAACCGTCAGAGATTCATTAAGAAAGCCAAAAATGCTTGAAGGAAAGATTGCCAGTCTCGACTTTTATAAGGATGGTGATTATATTTTTACCTGGTCATCGTGAGGCTGCCCTGCAGAAAAAGGAATGCAGGGAATCCCATTCAGTGGCTGCAGCAAGAAACTGAATGGATTGTTGTCAACTATCACAATGCTGCATTGATCCTTCGATATGCAGGAAAGATCCTTCACATGTTCCCGATATTCCCTGAACGTTTATAATCGGTGATTATTTACTGGTCCGCAAAAGACAAGCACCTCTTTTTCCTAACAGAGGTTATCATTGAGTAAACATCTACTATGAAAAATCCCTAACCGAAGACAAGGACAGCGAATTTTCAAATCCAAAAAAATTATGAACTTCCTCTCATTGTTCTATAATGCGATAAGCTATGTTCATCTCGTAAGGCCACTTCCAGAAAATCTAGCTTATCTAGTTTAATTTTCATCCAAGGCTATCAACCTTAGGCTCTTATGATTCCAGGTTGTTATGCAGATGGTGTGCACAATATGTTATGCACTCATAAAATAATTCTAAATGTAAATTCATGATTCCAGCCGTTTTGCTGTGTTCTTGTAATATGAGACTAATAAAGGAAATGGTCAAAAATAAAAAGAATACTTAGTTGGAACTGCGGCAAATAAAAACCTGAGCATTTACAATTCATCTGCTGAGCCACTGTCAATATTAAATCAACTATTGTCCTAATGTATTTAAAAAAAATTTATATGAGCCAATCACCCAAAATAAAGAGACAGCCTCATATCATTTATGGAGCACATACTACTACCACCCCATTATCTCTCTGATATTTACAGCAGGAAAGATATCGAGTGGCTGAACTTACGTGCTGATGGTTGAAGGTCGGTAGAGGCGCAGTCTGAATAAGTTTTCTACATCTATCCGATCAACAAGAGGTCTTGCATATCCTGAGACCAGGGAACAGAGGATGGATTGTGATGCTAAGATAAGAATGGAATAGACATGAACCAGAAGGATTGAAGGCTGAAAAATGACGAAGCAAGGCACTTACCTTCTAAACCAGCAGTAAATAGCACGAGGTCAGCAAATTCACTGAGCTGTTTGAGGAACACCCGCAATCCGGGTCGCTCAAACACCGTCACGTAGTTGATTTTAGGTTTTCCTTCACATTCCTTTCAATCAAAACATACATCCCCATTAAGAATAATTATTTCAGCGCATACCAGCTGTATCATTACGACGTTAAATGCCTTAAATGTAAAGCACCTTATCAGAAGATACACATTCCAGCTCAAACCACTGCAAGCCAGCTTCTATTGCCTGATCACGAACAGCAGCTGGCAGACTTGATGTCTCGTATGCACATACAAGAGTTTCATCCAAGTCGAGAACTACCTACAATTCATGAGTAAAAACTCAATCTGCAGGGAAAGTTTGATTTAATTGCAGGTGCACAACCCAAATAGCAACCAAAAAAGGAAAAAAGGCAACTAGACTTCTTGAAAGCGTGTATATAGCTCCCTCTCTCTGCGACTTTTTCCTAATTCCCTTTCTAGTAATATCTGATTACATTGCTTTCGACCAAACAGTAACGCAAGTTTTCCAATTGACTGATATTATCGGGTGTCGAACTCGAACAAAGGCTCTGTTTTCAGCAGGAAAACATTATATGTATTTGGACTTGATGACAGTCCTATCTGCTAAACACTCTGTCTAACTAAGTGCATTGCTGTTTCTATTATCCTTCCCCAGAGACTGTGGGTAACCAAAACCACTGAGCAATACCAAATGTAGCATCTTTTTAAACCGATCATGTAAGGGAAGAGACTGGACAAATTTTCGTTGAAGAATTGAATAAATTTCTAAAGGTCCTCTGGTAATTACGAACACAATGCTGCAAGCCCTGTGCTTTTTGGAAAACTAATCAACAGCCACTAGAACCAATCCAGTATATGGATCCAATTCTCCAAAGGGTCCTCCGAGCTGGAATCTTCATGCGAATCCAAGCGAAGAATTTACTTTTAAGGGTCAGAAGACATCAGATTCAAGAAGAGTTGTTCTCCATATTGATGAAGCTATGACAACGAATCAGAGCTTATAATAAATCGCTTGGAGAAGAACTAGAGGAGAGAACTATGCATTATACTCTACACATGACATATCACACCACCTAATAACGTCAAGACATCCTCGGCGACAGAACAAGCATCACGGCAGGCAGCACAGTCAACGGTAAGAGCCAACGTATCAGATTCGACTCTTCTAACGTGTATAAGAGCACCGACCGAGCGAATAAGTAAAGTTGAAGCGAAAAATCAGAGAGCAATGCTTCGGAGATGTACCGTGAGTCTGTCGGGACGGCCGACATGGGCGGTGGACGCCTCGGAAGCTGGGGAGATGTCGACGGGGGCGTTGACGGGGGGATCGAGGTCTGGCAGCTCAACGACGGGGAGTGGCTTGAAGGAAGGGGAGGAGCCGGGAGAGAGGAGAGGGTGGTGGCCGAAGCGCTGGAGGATCTGGAGGAAGATCTGGAAGAAGAAGGCGAGCCAGTTCCAAAGCGCCCTCCACAGTTGGAGCGTCCACCGTGGGGAGTACACCTCGGCCTGAGTCAACTCAGCCATTGTATGGATGGACGGTCGGTTCCGGGGAGCGAACTTCTGTCTCAGCAGAAGGAGAATGTCTGTGCAGCGAATCAAAGCTTATGGTCGTGACTGACTTGTTAGGTCCGTTAATATTGGTCTTGGCGATGATGGCGATGATGGCGACGACGAGGGAAAGGGATGAGGAGGAGCCACTCTTCTTCGTCTCCGAGTTGTGGTCGTCGTTTTTGCTTCGACGAAGTCTAGAGAGAGAGAGAGAGTGAGTCTGCCAGGGAGGGGGGGGGGGGGAGAGAGAGAAAGAGAGAGGGAGGGTGAGGAGGACGCGCCTGCGAGGCGAGTGGCAGGATCTGGAGGTTGGAGATGGGGTCCACTGCGTGGATTAGTTATTACCGATGCCATTGGTCAAATGGCGCGAGCCAGAGAAAAGGACCCGACCGGACCCAAGCATGAATCATTTGACTGGACGGGGTTCATGCACCTTCTCTACACTCAGATTCTGCGGGTCCCACCTCAAATTTATCGAACGTCGAGACCCCGATGCTCTACGAGTAGGTCGCAGAGAAATGTAATTTGGCCCGGTAATGGTACAAGGACTCAATTAGTAAAAATTCGAGTTCGGATCATAGTATTTGGGAGGATGTTCTTCATTAAGTCAACTGCTTAATAAAAAAGATGTCACTACTTTATAAATTGTACCCTTCTCGCGTGACAATTTTCTTTTTCCAGGTGGGAACAAAGATCCTTTTTCCTTATACATACTACGTTGCAATGGAATTGCACCTCACCCAAACCATTTTTGCTAATATCTTTCAATATTTCCATATCACACGTTGCCATATACGTACAAACAAGAGGGCCCCGCCTGTGAAACAGACCGGCCTTTTGGACTCAGATTGTAAGGGTACGAGCAGTGATTGGGCGGTGTCCGTAACGCGCCAGAGCATTAGATTGGGGATGGTAAAATGTTCTCACGAGAAGAGATGCTCTATGCAAATGATCATTCATGCAACGTAAACATCATCCAAGCCCTTGACCCGGAATCCGATCGGAAGTTCCTTCACGTGAATCGTGATAAGGGTCCGTAATAGCCCGGCATGTGCTAAGCAACATGCCATGCGTCTTTGGCTCGGACCACATAAAGAAAATCTTTTCATTTACGTGCGGATTCATCGTATAAGCAAGTAAGGTACTTCAGTTGTAGTCATACCTATTCGGTATGAATCATATGTATGGTACACCAACTTGTTTGCATCTTTTTATATACCGTGCAAAATTCCATGGAGAAAAAGGGATACTTTATATCTTTTGTTAGTGCTCGGAAGATTGCTTATCGGATATAAAAAGGGCTCGCGACCCTGAGCACTGCTTGCATCGGCTCTGTCATCTTTTATTTCTGATAAATACTTACCAACGGCAACACCGGGGCGAGCGAAGTCAATTTTACTCATCATGTACAAAGCCTCTTATGGGAACCAACCAAAACGTTCTTTTCTTATATTTTCTCGGTAGCTACCGTCCAAGTCGTTGTAGTATAGTGGTGAGTATTCCCGCCTGTCACGCGGGTGACCCGGGTTCGATCCCCGGCAACGGCGTTTTATGTGTATATATTTTTTTTATTTTCTAATTTATTTGTTTATTGTGAAAAAAATAGAGTAATATAACAACATTGCTTCTTCCAACAGAATTTAAATAAAAGCTTCTAGACATAAAAGTCCAACTCTATTTTCTATTATTTTTCTGTGTTGGATTATATGAAGCAATATGATCAGTGATAAATATATTTGCAATCGAATTAAAAAGATTTAGGTCATAAGCTTAAACTTCAATTTTTTTGCACTAGAGTATGCCAATTTTATGACAAAATTTTCAAAGTATCACATTAGTCCTAACTTTCAATATAGCAATTGGGGCCTTGTGGATTCAGAATTAAAGTTACTTTGATTTTGATTTTAAATGTGAAAAATGACAAATGAGATGTGATTATAAATTTGACTTGGAAAACGTGTGTTTTTGTTGTGTAGTGTGTTGAGTTAAAGTTAAAATTTTTGAATTGAAAATGTATATTTTTGTTGTGTTGTGTGTTGAGTTAAAGTTAAAATAAATTATTTTTGAATTCAAACGGGGCTTAACATTCTAATTTTCACCCATTGCATTGATCCGCCAGTAAATGATACATTGTCAAAACTATTCTCTAATTTTATATCAAATGAAGATTTTGATTTTCTATTTATTTCAGGAAAAAAAATAGTCAACCGAATTTCCATTTATTTCAACATTAGGGAGAGACACCTCAAGAATTTCATGTATTACATTGGCGCGCTCCTCTCGCGTTTTACAGATGTAAGCAGATGATGCATCAGCTGTACAGAAAACAAAAATGTGGTAAAAATCAATTCACTCTCAACCCCAAATAAACAAAAATTCATGCTATGCCAATCTTAATTTTTCCTGCTCGCATCCAAAAACCTCAGGTTTTGGTCCTCCAAACTTGAAACCGATTAGATGATAAGCCTGACCCATAAGTCATGCCTAAATCAGCAAGAGTGGGAGTATTTGTAAGAAAGCCAAGGGTGCTTCAGTGCTTCTTTAGCAGTGGGGCGCCTCTTCGGGTTTATTTCAAGCAAGCTCCTCACGAAGTCGATAAACCCGATGTCAGAGACTCTCAAATGACGCTCCAATGATGATTCCTCAGGGATAATGTACTCGACCTCGTCAGTCTCCTGCATGACAAGTTCAGGCCAAGTCAAGATTGAACAGTATCAATTTTTAGAAATTCCTCGAATATTTGAAAGTAACTTGTGCGTTTCACCTCGTTGATGTAGTAAAGGTCATATTCTTCCGTGAAGTATTTAGAGGTCTCCTGCCCCCTCAGGAGCATCTTCAGATTGATCGGACCAAGCATCCCGATCATGCGTGCTAGAATCAATACAACCGCGTCATTCGGAAACAAAACCTGTCAAAATCACAAAGAGCGAATTAATTCATGAGAATCAAATAGCTCAGATGCTGGCAAAAAGATTCTAGATTTTCCCGAGAATTTTCAGGTATATACACAGGACGTACTTCACCGGAGCAGAGCTCTGCTAAGATGCAGCCCAGGGACCAAAGGTCAATCTTCTGGTCATAAGGGAGGCCGAGAATGACTTCAGGAGCTCTGTAGGACCGAGATTGAACATATAAACACAAGCTGTCTGATCCAAAGCAACTGCTCCCGAGATCAATGATCTTAATCTCAGTTCTTCGGTAGCTCTTGATGAGGATGTTCTCAGGCTTCAGATCGCAGTGAATAATCCCCAAACCATGCAGGTAGTCCAGCGCCTCCAAACACTGACGGGTTATAACCTGTGAACTTAGAAATTGTAGAAATGAACCAAGAGCAGGAGAACTCTACTTGCCTTTGGAAAAATATCTCGATTACTTTTCATTCTCAAAGACAGACGAGGAAAGGTGTATTGGATTATGGTCAGGTATTTTATAATGTTCTTTATTTTCCAGAAAAGAAAATCGAAAACTTGAAAGTTTTCCACGAATAAGCACTTATTTCCACGAAAATCACAATGGATACAAGCAGAAACACACCTGCAGTCTACTGAGCGTGAAATAAGCTTCCCCTCCTGACTCTTGATTAAATTTCTGAAATTCATATAGATTTGCTCGGAGGAGTTCGCAAACTATGAAGAGATGCTCCTGAAGAGTCCATAAGAAAACCAGGCAATTAGGACAAGAATGATGGCAAATGGAGCCATGATACAGTATGTCAAAATTTCGAGTTGCCGCTTAACAGCTTCTTCAAAAGCCCAAGTTTACAGGCATGAATGATAACTCATTCGTGACTTGACAACTAGAGAGAAATCGGGATCAAATTCAAGGAAAGAAGGGTGGGACCTCTAATGAGCTTCACCTGGTGATAGAAGTAGTCATAGAGACGCAAAATGTGGTGATCATCACCAGGGTCATGCTTGTTTACGAGCTTCAAGAGTTTAATCTCATCTAAGCTCTGATCAAAGAAATCCTTGTCATTCTTGATAATCTTCAGGCACACGTCCATCCCAGTGTGGAGGTCGTGAGCCTGAACAACTTTGCTGAATGCCGCAGATCCAAGATATTCAGTCACATAATATCTCCCTGCTATAACGGCATGTAGTACAATTGGAAAGTCTTTGTTTTCCTCGAACCCTGTCCGGTTCTTCCTGTGCACAACCCTCAGCTCAAATACTTCGTATTCTTTCTCATCTAAACCTTCCACCATCAAAATTTCATCCCGAGAATCACCTTCTTGATCTTGTTCCCCTGGAGCCTCACCCTCACCCTCACCAAACTCTTCAGTTGACATCAAATCTTTCCTGAGGAGTTCTTTTTCTGAACTCAGATCCGGCTTGGATTTACTGAACCAATCTTTGCCAGAATCACTCGTCATGCAGTTGTTGGGATTTCTGATCACTAGATCTTTCCCTGGAGAAACATAGCCATTGGAGACAGAAACATCCCGAAAGTTCTTCGTCTCCAAGCCATTCAAATCGGTTTCTTTCCGACAATTGCCATCTAATGACCACGCATTGTCAGTCAAACTTTTTTTCTCGTCCTTAAAGGCTTGACCCCTTTGGTCGAAACTGAGATGGATAGGCTCTCCAACCTCATCTTCCTCCTCCTTTGTGGATGCTCTATTTTCATTGGTCTCAGATGACATGACAAACTTGTCCTCAGTGGGCCCAAGGAAGGGATCCGGCCCTTGGAAGCATGGAGTCATAAAATGGCCCTCGTCGGACTTCTCATCATACAAGTACAAGTCGTTTTGCATTTCGAAATCAAAGTCATTGTATGCGCGCGCTGTGCCAAATTGAGACATTCTGTCCGAGGATGTCTCAGAGTTCGGTGTGGATGAAGATCCATGTCCATATGGATTCACAAAGTCTGCAAAATAAAATAAAGATCTTGAAACCGGATCCTCGAGAACAATCTTCAGATCTTAACCATTCTAGAGGCTCCCCCAATGCAAAGAAAACATTACGTGACACTAACTTGATGCACAGAAAATCTGAAATCTACTACGAAACCGCAGAATCAGCTACTATCATTTTCACCATGTAGGATCCTATTTCCCACCAATAAACAATTCTTTTAGTACATACGGAAAATTAATCAGCAGCAGCATCAATAAGTCCGCAAATGAAGAAGATGGGATTCAGTTCGAAGCCAAGCCGCGGAGACGAGAACCTGATCGAGAAGGGAATCCAATAGAACACGATACGAAATTTCCCAACCTTAATACGATCACGCCCGATGAGAAACCGAACCAGAGATGATATGAGATATTGTTAATGCTAAGTATAGTATGATCATCACCATCACCAAGAATTCCATCTCACTATTTCGCGGATGAAAAAACAGAACATCAGATATGAATTGGCAAAGGACCTGACGAGGAGCAGACGTCACTGGTGGAAGACCCCAAGCTCAAGAACTGATCATCAGAGGAAGCCTTACTGGACCTCTCACCGTCGCCTCCACCGACGCCGGCGTCGTCGGGCCTCGCCGGGATCCGGACGGGCGGCGGCAGGGGCACCATGGGGAAGAGGAACTTCTCGAAATCGAAGGAGCCCAGCTCGCCCTTATCAGCCAAGTCCTCCATGAGGGCCGACTCCGCCTCAAAGAAGCCATTTTTCCTCAGGAACTCCAGCACCGCCTCCATCTCCGACACCGCCATGAAAGCTGCCGTAGTTCCAGTGTTAGCATGCTTCTCGGAGTTGGGGGTGAGAGAGAGAAATAGGGAAGTCTCTCTCTCTCTCTCTCTCTCTCTGTGTCTCTGTGTTGTGTGACTAGCAATGAAAGGAAGTCGTCTGCTGTAATTCGGAAGCCATGGGAGGGGGGTGATTGTCTCACCAACTTTGAAAAGCGCGGCTGTCCCTTGTTTGTGTGGGTTTAGGAGGGTGGAGGTTTTGGCCGTGTGGGCCCCGTGTTCTGTTCTCTATCTTTTCTTCCAGTTGACACGTGGAAGCTAAGCTTTCTGACACGTGGAGTATGTTCCACGTAGGTTTTGTCAATCAAAACATACACCCTTGGAAAAAGGGACTGTCTAGGAAAATTGTTGATTGAAGTAGTTTGATTTTTTTTTTTGCTTAAATAAAGGTTTGGATTTAAATTTTGTAAACGAAGAAAATTTGTGATTCGAAAAATTTTATCTTTTAATGGATCGGCTAAGCTCGAATCAATATGATTTAGTATGATTAATCACCTTTTAGTTAATCTTTTTTATTAACTCCGATAAATTTCACTTTATAATAAAAAAAGTTATTAAAATTATTATATATATCATGAAAGATGAAAGATACTATGATGATTAAGATTGTTTAAAATAAATGCCTTGCTCGTGTGCTTGATACAAGGGAGGGAGGGAAAAGAAAGTAAGAGGGAAAAAAATGGTGGGTTGATTGTTAAAAATCAAATGATCTCAGTATATTCATTAACATTTTCTTAAGAGAAAGAACATGAAATCTACCATTTTTTCTCTCAATTTGAGCATACTTATTATCATTTGATATTTAATTTCACATTATATTTTTTGGTTATAAGGTTTTCTGGTTATAAAGGATGCTCAAGACCTAGTACAATAAAAAAAATTCACAAATAACTAATAAAATAACACGAATAATATCATTAAATATCGAACCTGCAATCTCTAAGTCAACAGACAAGAACGTGCACCACTGTCATATGGCTTGTTTTGATAATATTATATTTTGAAGATAGATTTTTTTTTTGGAATGAATATAGGGTTTCAATTTTCAAACATAGGGAAGGTTATAATGTTTCCTTCTTTTGACCTTTTTGCTTCTGGTGGAAATGTCGAGCGGTGGGTGGAGGACCATTTTGGTTTCCCCTTAATTATTCTCATCCTTTTTCTTTTTCCACCTTTTCTTTTTCCAGCACATTTTTTCCCTTTCAGTTTATTGTGCGTTTGAATTTAATTTTTTTTAAACTCAACTCCATTTATCTTTAATTTAACAATACAATTATTACTCATTCCTTTTTTTTAAAAAAAATTTAACTATTCAATTCAATTTTTAATATTAAATTCTCTCAACCATTCATTACTTTTTCCACAATTTAACAACACAATCATTATTTAATCATTACTTTATCTCAACTATTTATTACTTTTTCTCATAATTTAATAACGCAATTATTACAAATCAATTAAAATTAAAAACTCAATTCAACTCAAATACGAAACACGTTTATTAAATTTTATATATTGATGTCGATAGAATTTCTTTATTTTTTAGATTTTAATTTTATATGAAGATGAGATAGTTTTCGTCCCGGTATTATAATGAAAGAATTATTTGTCATTAAGCAAAAAATATTAAGTGGGCCCGGTTTGGAATTTATCCCCCGGAATTCGGAAGCAATATTCTGGGTCGTAGTTAGAACTTTTCCACTAATGAAGATTTAAAATAAAATAAACCCAAAATTTTATCAAAAAACCCAAAATATAATTAATCTTTTCGTGCAACTTGTCAAGCAAAACAAAACCCTTATTTCTTTATTTTCTTTCGGAGCAGTGCTATTTCCTCCGAATTCGGAAGCTCCGAATGTCTCAGTGGGGGTAAGGGTAAGGTTGTAATTAGAGATAAGATGAGGAGCATTCTTTCCATGCGAGGCATTCGCAGGATCCGGAGTTCTTCACTTTCGGAGAAAAAATCATTTTCCTTTCTTTAATTCTCCCGTGTGAATGAAGAGCCCGAAGAAGATAAATCCTATTTCATCCGAAGAAGATAAATCCTATTTCATCGCATTACGTAAGAAAGTATCGATAAATTTGTAAGAAGCAAGTGTTTTAACTTAATAACCTATGCGCTCAATGCACCATAAAGAATTAATAGAATCACAAAAAGTTCTTCCTCAGCTTGTTTTTATTGAAAACATACTTCCTTCCTATACATATTACCATTTAAGATTTTCTCCATTCATGATAATTGTTTTTCTTCTTTATTAATAGAATATATATATATATATATATATATATATGTGTTCACCAAATACATATATAAATGTAAGTTTCTCCCTTTATACAATTATTCAGGATCATTATACCTACAAGCTGATCTGACAAGGTAGCGTAGATTTTTTTTCCGGTATTTCTTTTTTGTATAGAATATTGGAAAGTACAATCAATGAGAGAAATTCATTGTCTTGCTCAAAAAGAAAGGGAAAAAAGATAATTCATTGCTTAATTTCAAAGCATTTTGATGGCGAATATACTAATACTATAACATGTAATTTTCAGAAGAACAGTCGCATAGAATAAGCATAGACATCATCCTACGTACGGATCAAACTCGTTAAATCATCAACCTAATTAAATAACGATTCTAGCCATCCAAGTCATGCACAAACTTTGTTAATGGCTACAATCTAGCGTCAAGCCGTGAAAATAAAAAGGAAACTGATTTATTGTATAAAATCTCTAGGATTATTGAATGGGAATGGCATATGCTCTTAAGAAAATGGATACTTTTTCCAACAAATTTATCATGAGTTACTAATTAAATCCTACGAGAGAAAAAGGAAAAAAGAAAAAGAATTGTTGATCACCAACTATATTTGATCACAAGTATTCATTGTATAGGGAATTAATGATTCTAATACTTCAAATTTGAAAGGAAAAGGATAAAAATCAATTATCACACCAAATCTCTTATGCATATTTAAAGAGAGTCCCACTAAAAACAAATTACAAAAAGCACTATCTATAATGATGATGATAGCAAAAAATTATAAAAATTCTACGTGGGGTCCTTGCCCAAAATTAATTATGGGGACAAATTGAAGGTGGGACTATATGGTTGTTGAATAAATTTATTTGTTTTACTTATTTTAATTTTTTTTATTGTGGGTGCAACCAGCTTTTCATAGGAGGGTCATGAATATGAATAATACTGCCCACCGAAGTTAATAATGCTGTTTTCCCAAATAATGTGACAACTTTTACTTTTTCCTGCTTCTTTTCCATGTGACCAGTAATAAAAGCTCCATTCAATTATGCCCTCTTTTTTTTTCCCTCTCCTTTTTCATAATTATTAATGGCAACCCTTTTTCATTTTTGCCCTTTTTATTTGCCAATTTTATTTCACTGATTTTTCATATTTGAATGCTGGACCGTTGGGAAAAAGAAAAGAAGAAGACAAGTTTGGACCATCCCACACTTTGTGACCATTCACCTACGTGCATGCACAAATATCTCTTCACAAAATTACATAAATGTTTTTCCTATAACAATATAACAATGTAATAAAGTCAGAGCATCTGATGGCATCTTTTGATGCCTTCGGTGTTGGACGAACTTTCAGGGGGGAAAATATCGAAGAAAAAGTCGAGAAAATTGATCTATTTCAAGCTCCATCCCAATCAACGTGAAAGCGACTATATAATTTAAATTATAAAAATTCACGAAATTATGGCCTCTAACAAGATTGAGATTAGTTTTGTGATGGCTATGGGCTATCTAATTGATTAATGGGAATCGATCAAAAGCACAGAATAGAGCAAAGTAGAACCGTAGAAAATTCTCGGAGGCTCGTCTTTGAGGTTGAACAAGATAATAATATTTTTAACGTTTGTTATAAGAAGTCAACCAGATGCGATTCCCTAAGGTATAAACTAGAAATGTATCTTCCCTACGCATACCGTACGCTGACGGAGGCACGAATCTATCCGAAAGACGTACCTTACTGTTATAAAACCGAGCACGTGAGCAACGAAAATTTTAAAGTCTGTAAAAATTAATTTTTTATCGCACACTTGCTTTTATCAAATACCTCAATATCAAATCTTGACATGATAATTTACCTTCTAAAGAATAAATGACATTATATAATGAATCTACAAGAGAAAATTACAATATTTAAACTTACCTTGTTGAATTCGAGTCGTTTCGATCGATCAAAACAACCATCCAAGCGTCCGGTTTCTAGCTCGTCCACACGAACGTGTCACAACCAAGTATAGCTTCCTCTCGATCCGTACACTCTAATCTAAGTCACCAAACTCGAACGGAATCGTTGTGGAAGGAGAAGACTGCTTCAATGATGTCTTGGACAACACCGATTAACCGAACCGAAAGTCGGGATGGCCTCAAATCGGCAAGGGAAGGGCGCGGCTGAGCTGAAGGGGTCTCGGCCGACTCTTTCTTTCTTTCTCTCTCAAATCGGGTCTCGAGATTAATGACACACATAGGGTTAATCGCAAGATCATATCTATATATGAATTTATCCTAGGAATCTAATTGCAATTATTAGTTAATCCACATTAATTAATAAATCACAAATTAGTCCTCACACTTTTCAGTCATCTAATGACTTGCCTTTCAAGTAGAAAGAAATATCAATTTAGTCTCTGACGCAAGTTTCCATTAATAGACAATTTATTTATAAAAACTCTTCAAATAAAAAAATTCTCGTATTTCCTTAATTAGATTTATCACTGATGTTGAATTCGACTTCAGGATGTGCTAGCACCCTTGTAACCACACTGCAAGCCTCATTCAATAATTAATTCCTAATCAACTTCCTTAATTATAATCAATTATTTTCTCAGTTTAGACACGCTCAATGTGTGTAACTAACTAGATTTATCACCAAATGACAATGGGGTTACAATATCAACTCATTTGACATTATCAAAAACTCTTTCTGTAACAAAAAACATAATTTCCAAAATGGCCTTGACTCCTAAAGTTTACGAGTAACGCTTTATCATGATAACCAAAATGGTGATGAATGTATAATTAAAACATTATGATGAATCTATAATCGTATATACCGTGCACTGAGTCACTTCACTACAAGATCCCGATCTAGCCAGAGCTATGATAAATGCCAAACTCTATAGCTGATCATATGAATTCTCTGATTTCATTATCAAATCTGTAGAACTTATATAGAAACTATTTTCTATTCAAGTCTATCTACCTGATCGAGGATTTTTTGATTCAGAATAAAACTCACATCCATGGGACATTTTCCCAATTTACTCAGGTTAGGGAATCTCGTTTTGATCGGACACCTACCTCCAAGTATAACTAACTAGAACCACTATCTGCCGAATACTCATGTTAAGCACAAACACATTAGCAGTAGCACATCTAATTATTTATACATGAGATAGGGTTTTATCTCATGTCTAAGGACTATATGCACTAATACGATCTAGATAATATTCATTGACATTAGTAAATTACAGTATGAATATTATTTGAACGTCACGTTTGACTACTTATTATATAAGCATTCACATGTCTGTCACGACAACAGTTGTCAGATAGTATATGACTCACTACTTCATCTTCATTTGCATCTATATACTGAGTATGGATACAGACAGATATGACGATCTATCCGGAAAGATAATGTCCGGTTAAGCCTCTTACGATTGCAAATATTTTAAAGATATTATTACCGAATTATTTCGTCATTTATATTTTTAACTCTTCAAGAATAAAATATTCAAAATATCTTAAGAATTTTATTCTAATAAGCATAGACAATATATGAATAATAGAATAAACTTCATTGCCATAAAATGAATTATTCAAATACATAAAACCGACTCTATGCAAGTGATCTTCGGGAAGAAGAGAACTAATCAAAGTTTTTTTTTTCTTATTTACTAGTAAAAACTGAGCCATACTTTAACAAAACAACAAACCTTATAGGCTTCATTTACATCCGCCATTCTATGCATATCAAACTACTAAGTATCGTGTATAATTGACTATAGGACGTCGAATTATTGGGATCTTAGTTTTTAGACATTAACCACGTGCAGACCACGAGTCTCGAGTGATCTGCAAAAAGGAGAAGAGCAAGAGGAAATCCCGATTTTTCTAACCGATGCTTAAATGAGAATGTACCGAAGAAAGATAGAAAAATTGAACTTAGGATTTAGGGATACCTGGAGAGATATTTATAAGAGTCCTGAGATATCTGTATCGAGATATAGTAATATGTGTAGAATATTTGATAACAAATAATAAGTAGATGTACTTAACATATATAACATTAGAGATAATATCTCGTAAATAAGATGTATGCATCAGTAGTATATTCAAGATATAATATCAAAGATATCATGTGATATATGAAAGAAATATCATCAGTAGGATTTAATTACCTAATATGAAGTATCAATATGGGTCCAAAACGGTAAGTCGGGCCAATTTTCTGGTCCCTAACAATACTTCATATCGCAATCCAAAATAATGTCAGACAAGGTACACATTGCGGGGGGGAGTGTGGAAGAAGAAGTCAGACAAGGGGAATTGAGAAGAGGTCAAAGCTGCTAAAACCCTGACCAACCGAGCGAGGCCCAGGCCCAGCCCATTGCACTGCGTACTATATTTTGCATTTAAACAACTTGTTAGTTTTGCATTTATCCCCACTCAACCAGGCCTGCATTTATGAAAAAAAAAACCTAGACCTGCCTTTCGAGGCTATTCTATTCCATGATCCTATGTCTTGTTTTGAATTCTACCAATATATTCAAAGCCCGATACACGAATTCGGTCCCCCATCTGAAGCCCTAGGTAGCCAGCCTCATGCTCGGCAATAAGATCTATAGTCACGCACCAAGTTCAATTTAATTCTTTCTCTTTAATTTTTTAATTGAAAATAATTTACTGAACTCAGAATTTCACTTACCAGTCTGACTTGACATGTGATATTTAATTATAATCATATCATGCTTGAAAAATTGGATATCAGAGACCCATTTTGTCGGTTCAGTTTCAATTTAGATAAGTTGGAATTTGGAAGGACCTCCTCCGATCGTCCAAGATATAAGAAGAAAATTGACTAAGCATAGAAGGCAGGGTATTAATTCATCAGGAACAAAAATATCGACGAGCATACCGTAAAGACGAAAAATTGGGGGTGTGAATTGGATGGAGCTTGAAACTGTGGGTGGGGGGGGCAAAGTGAAAATAGAGCAAATATTTTCCTTTTGCATCTCAGAGGGAGGACTGTTACTGGGAGGAAGAACAAACGATTGTTGTTGTTGGGTGCATGTGACCGTACGCCACCACCACGGTAAGCTCAAAGCCTCAGCTGACGAAGACGACGACGAAGAAGAGGGAGGAGGAGGAGGATCCCCGCGGCCTCTGGCGAGGATGGCTTCGATCTCGTCGTCCAGCCCCCGGACGGTGGAGGAGATCTACAAGGACTTCACCAGTCGGCGCTCCGCTCTCGTCCGCGCCCTCACCTACGGTAATCCCCGATCTCCCGTGCCTGCATGCTTGGTTCGTGCCTCCGTTTCCGCGTCCTAAGGTTTGAGGCTGACATTGTTTTCTCCGGATTTGTCTGTCAGATGTCGATGAGTTCTACTCGCTCTGCGATCCAGGTCAGCTCCGATTTGATTTTGACTCTGTCTTCTATGAATAGGAAGAGGATACAAAGGAGAATCTTTGAGCTGAAATTATTCAATTCATTTGTATTTTGTGAAGAAAGAGGACAATTGGTTGGTGGGAAGGGTCGCCAGAGAATTTCATCATTGGCCATCTCACTACACTCGATATCGTAATTGATCACTCCGAGTGGTTTTTTGTTTATCCATAGGATCCGATGCGTTTAGTTTGCTAATTGAGATGTATTTGGGCAATTTCTTAGAATATCCTCAGGAAAAAGGAACAACCTTTGGAATTTCTGAACTTCCTATGAACAACTTTCATGGATTCCCTTTGGATTCGCGGTCTTTTTCTGCGAGGAAAAGTTGAAGAATGGCGAAAATTGTGAACTTTGCTACTAGATTTTACCCGTATAACTACATTTTTCGCCTGAAAATCACTACTTTGCTCTTGATTTGTTTCAGCTCCTTTGTTACTTGATTTGTTTAGCTCCATCTCATGGGTTTCTGCTAAAAACAAGATTTTATTTCTAAAACATTTTTCCTCAGAGAAGGAGAATTTGTGTTTGTATGGACACCCGAATGAGTCGTGGGAAGTGGCTTTGCCAGCAGAGGAGGTTCCTCCTGAGCTTCCTGAGCCCGCCTTAGGAATCAATTTTGCCAGAGATGGAATGAAGCGGAAAGACTGGCTTTCCTTGGTCGCGGTGCACAGTGATTGTTGGTTGCTCTCTGTTGCCTTCTACTTTGGTGCCCGCCTTAACGCCAATGAGAGGTACAGCTTTCCTTCATGCAATTGTTCATCTTACATCTAAATGGTGTCACTAAGCATCTGACCTTGATAGGAACTGAGAATTTGTATTGATAGTATTGATATAAGGCAATATGCACCATGTCTGTGTCAATTGTTAGCATTGTCCTTTTATTACCCAGAACCTGGATAAGATATTTACACATTTTAAACTTTTCTAAAGTGAATCTTTGTTTCTGCAATAAGATTGGTTGGAAAATTTAAAGATATTTGTTTCCTCTTTCTAGCAAGTAATATCTCTACAGCATCCTCGTTTAGTGTCCTTATAGGCCTCTATCTCCGTCTTTTTAAAGTGTCTTTCAGAATGCTCTTCTAAAAGTACGCATAGCTCTCTTATTGTCCTTGAACCTTATTTTTGAAATCTTGTCATCTGAAGTATGAGTAGAGTTCTCTTGTTTCCTGCTTGCACATGTTATGGGCTTTATTAAATCTATTATGTTACCTTGTGAAGTTCAGAGTTTACTCTTTTACGTAGTTTATTCCTCATGTTCATTAACTTCATGCCATTAATGCTGTACTCTGTCATCTTCTATTTTGTTATACTGGGCGTCTGGTATAAGTACTCTTGAAGTTTAAGATTTCTAAGTTGTTTTACCTTTGCTTGTAGTAATATTTACTGAACTTATGGGAAGCAATTTATTACTTACGGGTTAGGGATGAGCTTACATAATTGTCATGGGGGCACATAGTTTCCAAGTGGTAGTAATCTGATGGATCTCCTGATCTAGTATAGCAAGGAACGAGGTCCAATACGTTACCTTATACATTGCGTAATTTGCTAATCCTTTGATAAAAGGAATTCCTTCTTTCTTCATTTCTCTCAATGTTTATTTACCAAACCCCCCCCCCCCCCCCCCCCCCCCCCCCCCTCAAAAAAAAAAAAAAAAGGTTTTGGCTTAGTTCTTCCAACATTTTCTAAAAATGAATTGCTGAACATGGAGAGCATGAGAACAGAATACTGTAAAGTTCCATTTTCCTCTGAGTGTACTGCTGCTCACCGATTCTTTTCCTTTGTAATTCTTAAACTACTTAGATTAAAATAAAGGTCTGATATGCTGATTCACCGCCATTGATGTAAATATAATGTATCGTGCTTTCCCTTACTTGACCATGATCAGGTAAGGGAACAAGTATGAGGTCAGATAGTTTTGGATAAGTTTTGGCTATCTGACACTTTTAATATATGTGACCAACTGGGATCGGGGAGGAATGAGGAACATGTTTTTCCTGGGTAAAAGTTTCTAGAGAAGTCTGATTGGAATGGATAGAGAAGGTTCTGTTACAATCTTTGATCAACTATGTTTTATTGTGAGCCTTATGTTGGGAAGTGATATTTATGTGTTGATCAAGTTGCTGACCATTTGGCTTTGGAAGTGTCTGAGAACACGTGCCCTTTGAGTTTCAAATCTATAGACATTCAAATTGATTGATTAGTCAGTAATTGAATCACTCGGCTACAAACCAATATTCTTGTTCCAACATGTCCAACAATATGTATATATGCATGCATGATTATGATTATTGTTCCCTGCTTGATTTTGGTACACAATGGGCATCCTAACCCCCTTCCTAACATGCATGTTAGGGATCTGATCTTGCATTTCTTGCAACCCTAGTTTTGTGTTATATAGCTTCTATGCTACTCTCTTTATAGGAAGCGTCTGTTCAGCCATATAAACGAGCTGCCCACTCTCTTTGAAGTTGTAACTGAAAGGAAGCCCAACAAAGACAAGCCTAACATGGATAGTGGAAGCAAATCAAGGAACAGCACAAAGGTGAAAATCTCTCTCCCTCTCTCTCCAAAGGTTTCCTTCTTCTATGGATGACGAAATTTGAAATTATCAAAGGGTTGATAGCTCCATTTCGTATAATCCCTAATATTTCTCTTGCAGAGGTCCTCTGAGGGACCGGGAAGAAGCACACCGAAGTCGTATGAGGACAGCTATGGAGAAGAAGAAGATGAGCATAGCGAGACCCTGTGCGGGAGTTGTGGAGGGAACTACAATGCAGACGAGTTCTGGATCGGGTGTGACATCTGCGAGAGGTGGTTTCATGGAAAATGCGTGAAGATAACACCGGCCAAGGCCGAGAGCATCAAGCAGTACAAGTGCCCTTCTTGTAACTCGAAGCGGAGCAGGCAGTGACCAGACAGCGTGTTTCAGGGAGAGGTTAGTGACACAGAATGACTCATGTTATGGTTTGTTTTTTACTTTCTTTATGGTCACAATATCGTATCGCTGTCATCGTATAATTATGTTATAGCATAAAAGGTGAATCTCAGATTAGTGGTATCTTCACTGGGTAAGCCCGTCCCTTTTGTTGAGTATGACTATATTTATGAAGGGAGGAAATGCTGTTTATGTTCAGATAATTGGGGATGGGACTTCTGTGCTCCAGATATCGATTCGTCTGTATCTTTCATGTGTAGGAAATGGAAAATGTTTTACTCCTTAAAATGGACTTCTTGAGCGAGTTCAACCCGGCGAATTTGGTTCCAACTCTTCAGGGATTTGGTAACATGATAAACATGTTTGTTTTGTCTCCATGTCGGGCCCGGGTTCTGCTGAGAACTGACTCACACGTAACAGATTGTGATGACCCCAGCTGGACAGTACACATTCTATGCCCGGCGTTTACCAGTTTAAACTTTTGGATTGGTGATCGATATATGAAGCTCTAATTTTAATTTTCCATGACCTGGTCATTTATTGGCTGGGTCATAAATGGATGGAAAGTTCACTCAGCTGATTTTTCACGTAATTTGTGGAATGATGGCGAATCGAATGTCTTTTTAAATGTCGCGGTAATTCGAACAAAAGCGAAGTTAGCGGCTATACAAACGTTAGACCTGTGCCAAATAAGACAGAATGAACTGCAACACGGATGCGATGCCCCTTGAAGGATTGCTCCTCTAAGCGGCATTATGGGCAGTGGCTTCCATGTAAAGGTCGCCAATGGCGGTGCTAGTTTTTCATACAATTCTTAGTCTTTACTCTCTGGCCTCCGGCATCTTCACCTCACGTTCTGAGTGAGAACCTCTCATTCGCCTCCCATGGCGAGGGGTCACTTTTACCCCTGCCTGATACTTAGAATTCTGCGTTACCATCGAATTATCACCTTCATAGCGCGTCTGTGCCCCGTCTCTCAGTACTCCAAGGAAACGATAACTGATCACTGGTTGATTCTCAATTTCATTTTAAGAAAAACACGAGGAAAAAGAAGAAGATAATTCAAACACATGACATAATTAAGAGAAGGGGGCCGGCCCCAGCCGCAACGTAAAGAAACTGCAGAAGAAAATTTTCTCTTCATAGTAAAGAGACATTACGAAATTGATCGTCTTTTCGTCGGAAAAGCAACAAATGTTACAAATAGGAATGTGCACTGGGTGCCGATACGTCTCGGACGTATGCACAGATTGAATCTCTTTCATTTCAATCAACATAAATAAACAAAACCAACTAATTGAAATTTAATTAATTAGTTAAACATTAAAAAAATGTTTTTTTTTTATTTGATTTGAGCTCACGTTGTCGGTGACTTGTCATGTACTCTACAGCTTCCACGCGACTCCTCTCTAATTTTGTTTCTTAGTAACTGATTTGAAATTTTGAAGATAAATTAATGATCCACCAGGATCTTCTGGTATCTTTTATTTCCTATTTCGCAATCTGATCCTACGTAAAGCTGAGGTCTGGTTCGGGTTTGATAAATCAAGACCTGATATGTGCTTCGGTCACGGTTGCGGATTTTCAACAAAGAACGGGTGGAACCATCCCCCAAAGATATAAAGAATTACTATATATCGGAAAAATCTATGATCTTTATGGATAAGTTCGGAAATCTGAACTGCTAATCTTGGTCAACAGTGTGATGCATATTTTGTCTAAATGTGGGGGGGTTGAAAGAGCTGGGAATTTATCAATTATGAGCATATGCCTTCCATTGCTCCAAAAATCCATCGGAATTCCACGGCCAGCAGTATTAATCACATGGATAAGAAGTTTTTACTATGTTTAGAAGTTCTCGGGGTTCGTCGTACGACTCCCAGTTTTGATCGTAATAGAGCTTTTACTATCTTTAGAAGTTTTTACTATGTAGTTGTTCTAACTCGCATCATTTCAAACGTACAGGTAAATCGCTATCACATAGTTGAGATTCAGTCTTATTCACCAGCACCGGCGTTCTCCTTAGAGATATGCAGAACTTTCTACACCTGGACTTCTCGAAAATGCTTGGGACAAAAGTTCCGTATCAAGTACAAATGATCATACGGGTTTACTAGGTCATGATAAGTTTTAAGATTCAATCAATCGCAATCGCCATCAACCGATCAAGTACTTCTGGCTATCTCAATCGAAAGAGAACCCCGTCGACACAGTGCAGGACCCCGTAAGCTGTGGACACATGAAGCCTAACATCAGGATAGAGCTCGACAATGGTTGGTTGGGAGGAGAATTCACCAATAATAATAATCCTAATAATTTCATCAACCTTTTCCATTTGCATAGGTCATCAACATCAAACACTTGACAAGTGGAAGATATATATATATATATATATATATATTTTTTTTTTTTTGGTTTTTGGGAAAAGAAAATAAAAACACTGTGCTCCTTATCTTATGACAAAAGGTCAATGCACTCTTCAACTACTATGAATTGATTTAAAAGATTCGATACTTATTTCTTTTAAAAATATCTCGAATTTAAATATTGTAAGTGAAAAAATCCATGATTATGAGAGTTTTATCATTAACGAGCCGACTCTATACGAATTAAATTATTCGGAATCTATTCAACTTTTAAATATCATAATACATTAAAAAAAAATCCTCCTCACAAATCATCCAGACCATCAATGTTTTTCTTTAATTTTATTTTTAAATTTAATATGCCTATTTCTCCCTCGCCAATCATATCACAATGAAACTGATATCAAACAACCATTCACATGTTCATAACATTCCAACCAACTAAACTAGCACCTGGATGTCGACGCCTCATCAACACGAATTCGATTTAAGCATTTGCAAATAAATTAAAGAAATACAGATCATACCATACACTTGATCTGATCCGATTAAACTATACACGCGTGCTTTCTGTTGGCATGTATATTTGGCATGGCATTGTGGCCTCAGATGATAACGTCGGGATGTGCAGTGTGATAAAGTTGCAAATCATGTACTGTTAATTATCTTCATAGTCGAGTGTGCTGGGTACGGACTTTTGAAGGAATAATTAAGAGTCGTGGTTGTGTTCTGGATTCAATTAAACTATATACGCGTGCTTTATCTTGACATGTTTGCTACGACATCGCTATTTCAGATGACAGCGTTGATACATGTGCAGTGATCAAGCCACAAATCGTGCACTGCAGTCACTTATCTTCATAATCTTGAGTGTGTCCAGTAGGGACTTCGGAAGGAATTAAAAAGTCATGGTCTTTTAGGGCAATAATTTAAGGAGCTTGGGCGCAGTATGAAGCATGTGATGAATTGCTAAATTTAATATTGTATTTTGCATCTAGAGAACAGTATTAGTTGACATGTTGACTTTGCAACATGATTGATAGCTGATCCTCCCCTTATTCATCAAAAAAAGATAGCTGATCCCCCACAAGAATCCAAATTAATCTACTTTGGGCTGCAATATTTAAATGAATAAAACAATTAAGTAGAGAGTTGTACAGTAAAATATGCCTTTTTATTGTAAATGAGCTTTGTTGTGTATCCACTCCATTTCAATTATAAATAATTTTATTTATTTAAAGTTGTAATGATTGCACTGTCGAATTGTGAAAAAAAAGTAAAAAAAAGTAATAAATAGTTAAGAGAAAGTAATGATTGTGTTGTTAATTGTAAAAAAATAATAATAAATAGTTGAGAGAATTTAGTATTAAAAATTAAGTTGAATGATAATAAAAAATTTAAAAAAAAGGAAAAAAAAGTAATAATTGTATTGTTAAATTGAAGATAAGTGAAGTTAAAGTGGAATAGAGTTAAAAAAATTACTCGTTTGCCAAACAAGGCACAAGAGATTTTAAATTTATATTTCATTATTGAAACTTTCCGTTGCTTCTTGATTATCTTATCCCCTTATGAAATCTATCGGTCCCTTTTGCAATAGAAAAAGAAAATGACAAGAATATATATATATATATATATTGTATATCATTAATTTAACAGTGGATCTCTGCTTTTGGCAAGAAGGGATGAGTTCTTACCCTTTGAAGATTTCGAAGGACTGTTTGAGGATAAAGGCCCCCATGAATAATGATAATGATGATGATGATACTAATAATAATAATAATAATAATAATAATAATCTCATAATTATCTCAAATATTACAATTAGTTAAAGATAAAGCAACGGCAATTATCATCAATAATTGACCAAGATTGCGCCGGGCAGATTGAATGATTAATTTTTTAAAAAAAATCTACTCAAATGTGTATTATATATATCATACATGTATTGACTGTTTTGGAAATCTTCTCTGTGCCACGTGAACGAAAATGTAGTGTGTGTAATAGATATATCACGTGATACTATATTACCTGACACATAACAAAATCTATTTTCGTCAACGATAAATTTCTACGGTGATATTTCTAAAAATCAATACATATTGGAGAAACCTTATTAGCTCGTAATCGTAAGACTTTCTCTACATGAAGAAAGAAGCCTTTTTCGATTACAAAGGGCAAAATTCTAAATAATTAATAAAGAAGCACATGTAGTCTCACTAAGTATCAAACCTGTGGTCACTAAGTTAACATGCGAGGACATGCGCTATTGCGCTACACTCTTTTTTTTATTAAAGAAGCTTTCGTTATGATATGTCTTTATAGATTTGCTTCTCGGATTTTTTTTTTCTTTCAAGTTAAATAGTAAGAATTCATTGATGAGCCCTCATTTCGGCTTTGGCCATATAGGTTGGTCTACAATTTTCATGTTTTCAATGCTAAGCCCCCACAACTTTTCGGTTAATGACATATGGGTGTATTTTCATTGGAATTGGGTCCTGATGATTTTTCAAATGATGACTTACATCGGATGAGGAATCCGTATGATTGTCGCATGTTCATTTTCCAGATGCGTAGTATAACTACAACGAGTCACATGTTTTATGGCACATCATGTTGTATTGATAGTATTTATGAAATTCCATCTCATACGGGTCTAAGGATTAGGAAAGAAATGGCAGAGAAATCACCCGTTCTTGGCTCAGTTGCTCTGCATGCATGACAAAGTATACTCAACTGATTATCTGAAAGTGTCTTTTTCTTGTCCCACTTTGTGCTGGGATCAAGATCGAAAATTATCCAATCCTTTTAAAATTTGTCAGTAATGCTTGTGTGTCATCAAATTTACTTTATATGAGATGAGATGGGTCGGCAGCACGATATATATATATATATATATATATATATATGCATATCATGAAAAATTGATCAAACGAATTGTAAGGAGTGAATAGTTCCTTAAAGGGACTAGGAAAAGCTCCCGATTAAAATAGGTACAAAATCAATCTGGTCATGTTGATAGATCCTTTCTTCGTATTCTATGGAACACTGACATACATTTTAGGAATTCGTGTTATTGTTCCAAATTCGTTCATTCCCAGATTCATAGTAGGACTATAACTTGTGACATTTTCATCCAATTTACGTATCGATGGCGATATTGTTCGGCTAGTTGTATAAAAAAGTATTTTCTAATAATCATTTAAAAGTTCTGTTTCTAGTTCAATTTGTTGATGGGATCAAAATGAAAAATTATCCTATCCTATCCCTTTAGAAGAATAATCTTTTGACTATGTACATTATTAAATCAACTTTTTGTGATGTATATATTTCACCAAAGCTAATCAAAGGAGTTATAACGGGTCAAAACAAGTCTATTAAAGAAACCACAAAGCTTTTTAAATTAAGATGGATACAGATGAATCTAATCATATTGATGGAATCTTTGTTCGCATTCCATGGAACACTGACACATTCCCATGTAGTTGTGAGTCACTAGTTTGCCTTAATCAACGGTCGGCCATATGGGAAAATTATATATGACCAAAAAAAAAAAAAAAGGAAAGAGGAATCCATGGGAGCCCCTCCACAAACATTCAGAAGGCAATCAATTAGATTGAAAGATACGATCTCAAATTGCAAATTTTCATTAACTAATTATTTAATATCCACTTTTCTCTGTTCACCGTGCTCCTTTTTTTTTCTTTTTTCTTTTTTAAATCTCATGTAACAGTAGGAACTGCTACGTATTTTACATGGGATGGATCTAAGCGTACTGTTCATCGACCATACGGGTTATCGTCATAAATCTTA
This sequence comes from Punica granatum, assembly GCF_007655135.1. Lineage (NCBI taxonomy): Eukaryota > Viridiplantae > Streptophyta > Magnoliopsida > Myrtales > Lythraceae > Punica > Punica granatum. Next base: position 32,816,177 of record NC_045128.1, read on the forward strand.
TGTATCCTAAATCATCTAGGAGACATTAACGAATCCACATGAGACTTCCCCTGGGGGCCCATCGTCCGTATGAAGAGGCGGTACTGGTCAAACGTCATGGGGGTGTACGGTGCTGGATTCCCTGGCGTCACGAGTTCCTTTGCAGGTCCGATCGGTATGTCGCTCTTCGGGTTGTAAAAAAATGCTAAAGAGACCCGCTCCTTGGATGAGTTAACGATCACCCTGTGCTCGACGCTCTTGTATATCGCGTTGCTTAAAATCTTCAAAAATGAAAAAAAAGAAACTGAAGTTAAAAATTGGCAACAAGTACAACATCATCACTTAAGTCGGCACTTAATTAATGTGGCTTTTTTTTAACCTTTTAAATGACGAGATCGCACAAACTTAATAATGCAAATTTTTTACTAGGAAAACGACCAAAATATATGCCAAATAGCCAATGATATTCTGGCACCTTCACTTCGAATGCATAGGATTGAAAGACCACCTGGGGAGACCCCTTGGCAAGAAAGCAACATTGAATTGTGATCAGTACTAACATTGTCATTCTAGGATCTTACCAGCTTATATTATCCAAATTTTGGTCATTATTTATTTTCAATGATTTGTTTTTTATTTTGTAAATTTGATAGGATTGGAACAAACCCACTTGATATGTTATTTAATTTGTAGCTTTAAACCCGCAATCTTTTTTTTTTTTTTTAACAGAACAGACGACGATTCAAACAAACTAAGCTGAACAAAACTGGACACATGCACTCCTAATAGAATCTCCTAACATAAGACAAATTTTCAGTTAGATTTTGCATAGATAAATTGGCATTTGATAGGATCTTTCCTTAGATTATCCTTGTCCTCCTCATTCATAAAATAACAACCAATCAAATTATTCAATGTACATCCAAAAAAGGAGGGAAAAAAAAAAGGCAACTTAGCCAATGATAGATATTTTAACCGGATATAAATTTGAGAAAACAGAGTATTTTGTTTTTGTTTGCTTGATAAGGCAGGAATCAGAGGGTTCATAGACAATTCTCAGTCAAACATGTCTTAATATAAAGATAGGACGCAAGAGAATCAAATCACCTGAATTTGATCCCCGATGTTGACGATGAATGCGTGGGGTGCGGGCTTCACTGTTATCCAGTTCCCATCCTTCCGGACCTGGAGTCCGGGGACGTGGTTGTCAGGGAGGAGAAGGGTCATGCCACCTGGGTCCGAGTGGGATGAGAGGCCGAGCGTCAAGTCGGGCTGTGGGCACTTGGGGTAGAAATTGACCCTTAGGCACGCACCGATGTCCTCTCCCCCGAACGCATTCTGGAGGTAATCTTCTCCGAGGCCGAGGTTCACCGATAGAATCTTCATGAGCCTCCCTGCAAGCATCACGAGCTGCTTCCCGTACTCGTTGATCACTTCCCTGGAAGCATCGTTCAAAGAATTTTAAGCATAACTCGGAAATTTTTCCACGGTTAAACAGTAACTTTTTCAAAAGGTAGTTAATTCGGTTACTTGTCAATCACCTGCAGGAGGCGGGAAGAGCAGGCCATTTGTTGTAGTCCTTGAGGCAGAGGGGCAGGTAGTGAAGGAAGTAGTAATCGCTCCAATCAAGAATGGCGCCCTTCTCTACCCCGAGCCGGCTCCCGTACCCTTCGTAGGTCTTCGGGGAGTTTGCATAGGCCTGCTTGAGCTCCATGGGCAGGTGGAAGAACTCTCGCCACACCTCACGGGCCTGGTCCATCAGCTCGGGGCTCACCCCGTGGTTCACTACCTGGAAGAAGCCCCACTCCCGGCAGGCCTCGGAGACCCGACGAATTATGTCGTCAGCCCCATCATCCCGGCCTGTGAACCCACCGAGGTCGATGATTGGGATGTTCACCCCGTCAGGGAAGGAGGACCCCACTGAGGGCCGGTCTGACATGGGCTTGACATAACGGTTAGGGACTTTTGATATGTCACTGTTGGATAGCGACTGGACGCGTACCACTGGCTCGGGCCAGTCCTGCTGGAGGGTGCTCATGTCTCCAGGAACTTCCCTTTGGCTTTGATCTCGAGGCTGATCCTATGATTGCAGTGCGATGAAATAAATATAATCTTGTGTTATAGAGAGGGAGAGGCTTTCCGTTGGGAGGAAGATGTTGAAATGAACGGATGAGAGCGGCAGTTAAAAGAAGAGTCGGGAGTTAGTGGGAAGGCTGACCGCTGAACAAAGAAAGGGACGTGATTGAAAACGTGAAATTAGTGTCGGGATTGAAAATATAATAAAAAAATATTTTTGTGTTGTTAATGTTCACTTGTGGTTCTGTTTCTTCCTGTCGTCTTGCTTGTTGATTTGTCAATTTGGGGGGACTCCCATCTTTCTTTTTTCCCACGTCGTTGTCGTAAAAATCGGCCCGATAGCATAAGAACAAAATACACATGCAGTTTAATCGACCGCGATATGCAATTCAAACCATATATAAAAATTCATGGATGATAGGGCTCTAAAAGGGATCGAGACGAGTGCTTAATATATTTTTCCGGTGCCGTGATCGACTTTGCTTATCCCATTATATCCCGAGAAAATTAACGAACTCGAACTTCCTTTTGCTCTAAAAGAAACAGATGGTAACAGCAGAGAACAGATCACAACGACATTCGCTGATAATCAATTGTCAAAAGAATAAATCATAATTACAAATTAACCACAACCATATTTGTCCCCTTTTGGCTGTTATTCATGTCATATGGGTGTGGAAAAATCAATTAAAAAAACAAAAGAGATGAATCATAGGCTTCAATAAAACAGCTGTTATTAAAAAAATGAAAAAAAAAAGAGGATGCTTGTTTGGCATGATTCTACTATGATTGTCTTTTATATATGCATAATAATCAGTGTGGGTTTACTTCATAAACCTTGACAAGATGAGATTCTGATTATCAAACAGTGAACATTATTATCTGATAATGAAGAGGTTTCATATTGGATACTCATGGTGAAATCATTTGTGCAATTTTATTTTGTTTATTCTATGGAAAATGATAATAAGTGGAGATAGTTGAGGAAATTATTTCGAATTGAAACCATTATAAGAGCCAATATGAAATTCATTGGATTATTATAAATTTTCTATGCTCATCAAAATTAGGGCGTAGCGTAATGGTGAAGACTCTCACCTGATAATAAAAAGATTTCATGTTTGATACCTAGTGAAATTATCTGTGTCCCTTTATTAATTATTATGATTTCTATTTCATTAACTAGGTTTTCGGATCTCTCTCATAATAAAAAGAAAATTGCTATACTTATATGCTTTTTTTTTCTAATTATTAGAGGATTCACGAGCCTGATAAAAAGATAGCAAAGGAAATTTTTTAAAAAAAAAGAAGGAAAAAGACCAAAATCCCCCTTGTGGTTTGAGGTTGTGACAAATCGCACCATGTTCTTTTATTTGAGACAATTAGCTCCCTTGTGGTTTGCTCCGTTAGACATAGGGGATTACGGCGTTAACTTTTTTTTTCATTTTCAGCCCTCAATCTTTAACTTTTTAATCATTTTGATTATAAATATTTTTCTTTTATCATTCATATCCTAAACTTTTTATTTTGTTTCATTTTAGTCCAACAAAGAAAATCGAAAGGGAATCGGGGTCGAGGCCGCCAATTGGCGATTTCTGTGGACACCGGCGACCTCGATGAAGGTGTCAAGATCCTCGGTCGATTCGAGGTCAGGGCCGCCAATCGGCGACCCCGACTCCTCCACCGAGGTTACGAGCGCCCACAGAAGACGTTGGCGACCCCGGTAGAGGGGTCGGGGACCTCCGACTTGGAGTCCCCGATAGATTCGGGGTCGGGGCCGCTAATTGGCGACCCTGACCCCTCTACCGAGGTTGCCGGCATCCTCTGTGGGCACCGGTGACCCCGATGGAGGGGTTGGGGTCGTCGATTGGCGGTCCCAACCTCCCTTCCCTTTCGATTTTCTTTGTTGGATTAAAATGAAATAAAATGAAAAGTTTAGGATATGAATGATAAAAGAAAAAAAAATATAACCAAAATGATTAAAAGGTTAAAGATTGAGGATTAAAAATGAAAAAAAATTAACGCCGTAACCCCTATGTCTAACAGAACAAACCACATGAGGCTAATTATCCAAAAAAAAAACATAGTGCAATTTGTCTCAATCCCAAATTATAAGGGAGATTTTTGTCTTTTTTTCAAAAAAAAAAACGAAAGAACTAGCCATAATCAAACGCAAAACTCTCCTGATTTCATGTCAAGATGGGTTCCACTACAATACTCCTCTTGGTTACTCTGATCGACGATTTTTTTTTTCATAAGATCAATTGTTAAGGAAGATAAATAATCTGAAAAGAAATGCACGATATGATTTGAAACTTAATTCTTTTACTGACAATTTATGAAATGAGTTTCATTATTATCAAAAAAGAAACAAAATTCCGCTGAATTCTATGAATCACTCGCAATGCCCTTGAACGTTGATAAAATTATAATCAATACTTTAGTGAGTCAGTAAACTTTTTTGAGGCGAAAAATGTCTCTTGTTTATTTATCACATTAGTAGTTGAATGGTCGACCTCATTCTAACTAAGCCAATAAGAAAGGGCTTTTCTTCTCATTTTATTAACATCAAGATTCTTTTGAGACATCATCTTTTCTATGTATTTTTAATTAACTAGGGGAAGATGGACTATGTGAAGATCATGCCCTAAATTAATTTTTGTGGGGAAAGAAAAAGCAAATCGAGCTTTTGCTATATGTTTTACCAATTTTGAGACTAATCCTGGTCGGCAAAATAATTAACTAATTTCATATATTTGTTGTGTATGCTTTTTTTTTGTTATAAAAGAGGTTTATGAAATAAAAATTTTAATATCTAATAAATGAGTATCAATAATCCCACTGAATATCTAATTTGAAATTAAGTAACAATATTGACTGTTATGTACCCCTTTGATACTGTATATTCTTATTTATATATCTTAAATTAAAGTGCCGTTGACTTTTTACACGCACAAACGGAAAAATAGCCACTCAAATATTGGAAGCAAATTACTCAAATAATTTGTCGGTTCGGGCATATGAATGACACTAGATTTGACCAATCACAAATTAAACAAAAATTATTAGGTACACTAAATCATCTAATAAAAACTTTATATGGGATTCTATCACCATTGGCAACCAAAAAAAAATCGCCGTGATTATTTTCTTTTTAGCCATTAGATCAAATTAGGTAAAATCCAGACCGTACAAGTGTCTAAATTCTTTTTATATGAAGATTCATGCCTCTATTTTTAACTTTTGATATTTCCGACTATGCGTTTTCTCAACGATACCTGGTTGCGCCCGTGAACGTCTTGAATCTGATTTGACATTAAACCGAATGATATCTAGGTTTAATTATTAAACAAAATAAAAAGAAAAAAATAAATTAAAATTTAAACAAATTTTAATATCCCATACCCATTTCCATCGACAAAAAAATCAAATCAACCCACCAATCCCCAAGGTTTAATCTCTCTCATGTGTAGCTCGGCAGAAAGGCTCGAGTTTTACAAGTCTGCGAGAGATGAGATCGATTTTGTTTCATGGGATAGGTGACAGAGATGAATGACTCTCAGTTTTCATTTGGAACCCTGCCAAATGATGTCTTTCTCTGAACAATCTGATTTGTTGTTTCCTCTCCTCTCCGATTGAATGAAGCTCATGATCGGAACCCCCATCCTTTCTCAACTTGCAAGAACCAGACTCTCTCTCTCTATGCTATGACGATGAAATTGATCGAGGAACATATACGGAGATGAAAATTTGTTTAATATAAAATTTATTATTTTTGCTTTCTTTTTTAATAAATTAAATTGTTCTTTATTTGATAGAACCAGTAGATTTCGTCTGGTTTTATATCAAATTAGATTCGAGCCGTTCACAGCAAGACCGGGCGTTATCGAGAATATGAATAGTTAAAAATATTGAAAGTCAAATATTGAGAGGGTGAATCTTTGGGTAAAAAGAATTTGGACACGTGTACAGTCTGGATCTTATATAATTTGATCTAACGGTTGAAAAGAAAAAAACCATGATAGTTTTTTTTTAACCACCCATGATAGCATCACCCAAAACTTCATAAGAAAGATTGATCATTAAAGAACATGTGATTATCACAAATACTGTAAAATAAAAATATTAAAATTGAATCGACCTAATACAATTAATAAAAGAAACTTAAATATATAAATGGATTTGGCTCTATAGGTTAATAACTTATAAGGTCATGGATTGGACACGTATCCAAATTATTTCTACATTTTTGAAGAAGAAGAAGTGTTACGTATCTATCTGTTGACTTATTATGATTTTGTAGATTACTTATCTGTCGACTCTACTTAATTAGAAATCCTACACACACACACACACACATATATATATATATATGAACATATATGTGGAGTATATAAAAAATCCAAGTTGGGGACGACAAAAGTCGTGGGAATTTCGAAGCTCTCTTGGAAGGACCCAAGGAAGGTACATATAATGATCTTATTTGTGTAAATGTCAACAAAATAAATATATTAAATTTACCCCCAAAAACTTACCCAAAAGAAAAAAATTACCCCCAAAATAAAGCAATAAATTTATGCAAATTAACCCATGAATAGAACAAACCTATCTGAATTACATCTCGTAATGGTATTTATTTAGTTATCCACCACAATAAAAGCCACCTATTAGTGTTTCGATATGTACGTTTTAATATTCAGTCGGTCCACGATTTTCACGCAAAAGAAAGTTCTTTTCTTTCCTTTTGTTTTTTTTTTTTCTCAAGAACAATGAAAGGTGAATTAGTGAAAGGAATAAGAAGAAATTATTTTTAAGGATAATTACTATAATTATTCCATTTTAATCATAATCCTTTTCTCAATTTCCACGTGCGTCGTAATTCTCCACTGTGTAAAGAATCAATGAAATATATTCCTCCGAAAAGAAAAAGTCTTACGCACCCAAAAAAAAATGATGAAATATATACCCGAAAGTGTCAGTAATAGCCATCGAGACTTTTTTCTTCAAAAGATTCTTCTTTTGGGTATTTTTCTAATTACCGAAAGATTTGATATGCATTACGTTATAAGTTGAAACTAAATTATCTGTCAGAAATTTTTTTGTTTTCTAGAAGCTTAATTCAGTTTTCCTTAATTAATTAATCTATGGCAGACTCTTTGGCCTGATATACTTTATTATAAAATTATGTATATTTCTTTTTTGTCAGAAAATATATGTATTTTATATATACCGACAAAAAAAGAAAAGAAAAGAGAGAAATTATCTAGTGAGTGTTCGCCTTAAGCCAATAACAAATAGAACTTTTAGATGGGCTAACAAATAGTAAATGGAAACTAACGATTTGTGATTTATATAATCAAATTTAACTTAATTTTACTTGACTTTTTCATCAATTGAATAACACAATCATTACTTTTTTATTTTTTTTTTCAAATTCTCTAACATATTTTTCCGAACTACTTTTTTCTTCATCTCCTCAAATCAAACTTAATTTCGTTACTGAACGCAATGTAAATTTCCACCAGATTACCTAAGACAAACAGTTATTCTTATAGATTATGTAATAATTTCTCCCTGATAGAACGTAATAAAAAGAAAAAAATTATGCCAAGGCCGCATCAAGTTATGATTTCTGAATTAATATGATGTCTACGCATAAGCTATAGAGGAGGCGTAATTCACAGATCAAGGTTGCTGATTTGATCTCCCCTTCAAATTGGGCATGTTGGACATAGAGCTTCTCAATCAAGGAAGTTGCCTTATATAGAAGTACATCACACAAAAACTGCTAGATCTAAATGGGTTTTATTATGCATAAACCGAAAAAAAAAAAGAAAATAAACCGAAAAAAGGATTTTATGCAATAATTATCTAGAAGATTGCAAATCTGTAATTAGGTACCTCTTCCAGGTCTCTTCCACTCCCTAATTTTGTATAGACCATCTTCTTCTTGATGCGTTTGAGAGAAGAGCTATGGGATAGGAAATCGAAATGACTTATTATTATCTGTTTATACATGTATATATTATATTATTATAGAAAAATATAAGCTATATAGGAGTAAATGTAAATGCTGCATGGGCAATTAATGGAAAAAAAACAAGGGACACGGGAAAAACAAGGAAAAAGTGGGGTGAAATATTAAACTAAAAGTGATCAAGAGATGAAGATGCATGGCCAGCGGCATTTGCATGCGAACAGAATCGCCACGTTATTCATGCAATTTGGCACGTCCTTGTATGCATGCAGACCTCACGAGATTCTCACACTATCACATATACACATACACAAAATAATATTTATATTATATTATATAATTTGGATAGATATAATAAAATATATATTATAATATATTCCTTTTATTGTGAGTGGACAAATAATGACCTATAATAAAAATCCCATAAAAACTTACGCATAGATATAGGTGCAAATATAAATATATATAGGTATATAATTTCCACATTTTCATACGATAAGATATATATATATATATTTGCATTTTAATTCCTTCAATTTACCGGATTTGAACTCAAGACCCTTATTTCCACAGAGTATGCAAATCACTTCATTACATTTTTCTTAATTTTATTTGAAATAATCAATTACAAAAAGAAATTATTTTATTGTATGCCATAGAGAAAAGTATAATAGAAGTTATACAGGTAAAAAAAATGATTATGAATGAAAAATACCTATCAGAATAATTGCACCCTTTTTTTTCTTCCTTTTTAAAAGTATATATTGAAGCGAATATATGGAATTCGAATTAGTACGTTTAAGTGTGGTGTTTATTCACCCAAAAAAATATAGTGTAGTGTTTAATTTGTCTAAGGAAATATAATACAAGAAGTGGTTGCATATCCTTAGCACGGATGCATCCATATAGCAGAGGCTATTTTGCTCTTTAATTACTCCAATCAAATTTTTTATCCTCACTTGATGTTGCATGCTTATCCAGCTCAACTAACCGCATTAATTACTTTTCCTTGTTATTTTAATTACAATTATTATATCATAAGTGTGTACATGTTTCACGCATGGGCGCACTAGCCAGTTAGTTTGATTTGATTAAAGATATATATAATATTAATCCACCGAAAAAAGATATATATATATATATAACATTAATCACAGACAATTAGTATTCATTGTTGAGGTTATAATTAGATTAAGTATAAAAAAACCTATATTAAAATCTAATCGGTACCAAGAGTCCCTCGTGTGGAAGAAGTAGGGGTTGATAAATTTACAACGCGTATCAAGAATCAAGTATATTTTTTGTTCCCAATAGACGCATATCACGAATAAAACCGTAAAATTATATCAAGAATCAGAGGCTACCCATTTGATGAGTCTCTCTGTTAATTAATTTTAGGCCTACTGATGCGGACCTCACGAAGGATTGTGAAACCCGACGACCAACTTGAATCGATTCCCAGATCACCAAACACAGATTTAGATAAAGAGGATTATTGACCCGTTGTTTATAGAGAAACAAGAACCAACAATATCAAGATAAGGATTATCGATCCGTTGTTTATGAAGAAACAAGAACCAATAATATCAAAGTGTACCGAACAATCACAAGCTGTCACACTTGCTCGTTCGAAGGAGTTCAATGAAGAACAAAGAAGAAAATCTCACCAAAATACCAGAATAATCTGCCCTGATCAGCTACTCAGCCTCCTTTATATAAGCTTAGGAGAAACTGGAAACTAACAAACTAGGCAACTGGAATATCCTTAGTTTCCTAAAGCCAGAAATAACAGAGGAAACTAAATAAAGGTTATCTAGAATAGTTGGCAGTCTTTTATTCCATCTTCAGCATCTCATGGCAAGTCAAGTGAATAAAGACCTTTGGAGACCCAATTGAATTGGACTCCTCTTGGCCCAAAAAGCCCATCAGCAAGCTCTCCATAGCTTGTTGGATTTGTTTGGCCTTCGCCCGTGTGATTGGCCCACTCGGAACATGCAAGCCTCCAAGATCTTGTGCTTCAGCTCCCTCTTCGGGAGTCCGACTTCCAAGCTCATGTGCATCAGCCTCATTGTCATGCCCATGATCCTCATCATTCTCCCGCTCTTCAAAAGGATTCGTCCTCGAATCGAAACCTACATCAATCGAAGAAAGATTAGAAACATTAAAAGTTGGGCTAACATTATACTCACCTGGTAAATCTATTTTGTAGGCATTATCATTTATCTTGGCTACGACTTGGAATGGTCCAATTCCTCGTGGACTCAATTTGGATTTCCGTTAGTTTGGAAAACTTTCCTTCCTCATATGAACCCACACCCAATCTCCTGGTTCAAAAATCACTTTCTTCCGTCCCTTGTTGGCACATTCAGCATATTGTTTATTTTTCTTCAAGATATGTTGCCTCGCTTCTTCATGAATCTTTTTCACCATATCTGCCTTTTTCTTCCCGTCAAGACTAGAAATCTCACTTATAGGCAAAGGGATTAGATTCAAAGGTGTTAATGGATTAAAACCATACACAATTTGAAATGGTGAGAAGTTAGTAGAAGAGTGTACTGTACGATTATAAGTAAACTCAATAAACGGTATGCAATCTTCCCTAGATTTCAAATTCCTTTTTATGACTGTACGAAGAAGAGTGGACAATGTCCTATTAACCACCTCGGTTTGCCCATCCGTTTGGGGATGACAAGTAGTTGAAAATAACAATTTAGTTCCTAACTTTCCCCACAGGACGCGCCAAAAATGACTCAAGAACTTAGCATCCCGATCACTAACTATGGTCTTAGGTATCCCATGCAATCGCACTACCTCCCTAAAGAATAAATCAACAATATGTGTGGCATCATCAGTTTTGCAACATGGAATAAAATGAGCCATCTTAGAAAATCGATCAACAACTACGAAAATGGAATCTCGTCCTTTATTAGACCTAGGCAATCCTAGGATGAAATCCATGGATATATCAGTCCAAGGCTCATTAGGAGCAGGTAAAGGCATATACATTCCATGGGGTTTGACTGTTGATTTCGCCTTCTTACAAGTAATACATTTAGAGCAAATTCTCTCCACATCTCTCTTCATATGCGGCCAAAAGAAATGTTCTCTCAAAATATCCAAAGTCTTAACCACCCCGAAATGACCCATAAGACCTCCCCCATGCGACTCAAGCACAAGTAATTCACGCATAGAAGAGTTAGGAATGCATAGCTTATTCTCCCTAAATAAGAATTCGTCATGCTTATAGAACTTACCAAATGCAGCCTTTTCACATGCACTATATATAGCACCAAAGTCAGAATCTTACATGTACAACTCCTTAAGATGTTCAAACCCAAGAAATTTAGCATTTAGAGTAGAGATAAGTACATACCTCCGTGATAATGCATCAGCTATCACGTTTTCCTTTCCTTGTTTGTACTGAATCACGTAGGGAAACATCTCTATGAATTCGACCCATTTGGCATGTCTCTGATTCAGCTTGTTTTGCCCTTTCAAATGCTTCAATGATTCGTGGTCCGTGTGTATGACAAATTCCTTCGACCACAAGTAGTGCTGCCATGTCTCTAAAGCGCGGACCAAAGCATAGAGTTCCTTGTCGTATGTAGAATAATTCAAAGCGGCTCCATTTAGCTTCTCACTAAGGTAGGCAATCGGTCGTTTTTCCTGCATCAAAACAGCACCTATACCAATCCCGGAAGCATCACATTCAATCTCGAAAGTTTTCGAAAAATCAGGTAAAACCAATAAGGGTGCAGAACAAAGCCTTTCCTTAATCAAATTAAATGCTTGCTCTTGCTCTACTCCCCATTTGAAACCTATATCTTTCTTAACCACTTCCGTCAATGGAGCAGCCAAAGTACTAAAATCCCGCACAAATCGCCTATAAAAACTGGCTAGACCGTGAAAACTTCTTACCTCGGTTACGGATTTCGGCATCGGCCAATCCTTAATTGCTTTCACCTTTTCCTCATCAACCTGAATACCCTTGGAACTAACAACAAATCCCAAAAACACAACTCGATCCATGCAAAATGTACATTTCTTCAAGTTAGCATATAATTTTTCATGTCTCAATGCCTGAAGCACGCATCGCAAATGATGAATATGATCCTTCAAGCTCTTACTATACACCAAGATATCATCAAAATATACAACCACGAATTTTCCAATGAAAGCACGCAAAACATGATTCATGAGCCTCATGAAAGTACTAGGCGCATTAGTTAATCCGAATGGCATAACTAACCACTCATACAAGCCATGTTTTGTTTTGAAAGCCGTTTTCCACTCATCACCCTCTTTCATCCTAATCTGATGATATCCACTTTTCAAGTCTATTTTTGTAAATAACGTGGAACCATGCAATTCATCCAACATGTCATCTAATCGAGGAATGGGATGTCGATACTTTACCGTGATTTTGTTTACAGCGCGGCAATCAACACACATTCGCCAAGTACCATCTTTCTTTGGCACCAGCAACACCGGGACTGCACAAGGACTCATGCTCTCACGCACATGCCCTTTAGCTAAAAGCTCGTCCACTTGCCTTTGAAGTTCCTTTGTCTCCTCCGGATTAGTTCGATATGCTGGCCGGTTCGGAATTGCGGCTCCTGGCACAAAGTCGATTTGATGCTCAATTCCCCTTATTGGTGGCAAACGATTGGGTAACTCCGTGGGAAAGACATCTCCAAACTCCTGCAAAAGAGAGGTAACACAACTTGGCAAAGAATAATTAAGGTCAGAAAAATAAGCCTCCTTGTAAACAAACAAGATCATTGGGCGATTAGCTTTGAATGCACTCTTGATCTCTCTTTCTTTTGCATAGAAACTCATTTTTTTCTCTTTCCTCTCAACTAACTCTTTCCTCTCATCTATAGCTGAACTCTCTTTCTTTTTACTATCTCGAATTTCTTCCTCTCTAGTCTTACCAGTTTCCTCTCTCACTTGCTCACTCTCTTTTTTTCTTTCAATCTCAGCTTCTACATCACTTTTCTCACAAATTGACCTCTTGATTCGGAGCTGATCCTCATACACCTGATAAGGCGTCAATGGAACAAGTGTCGCCTTTCTACCATCATTGACAAAAGAGTATCGATTCTTATACCCATCATGTATTGCATGTCTATCGAACTACCATGGCCTCCCAAGCAATATATGACTAGCATGCATGGGCACTACATCACAAAGAACTTTATCCTTGTATCTCTCAATTGTAAAGGAAACCAGAACTTGCTCGTTCACCTTCACTTCTCCACTTTCATTCAACCATTGCAGCTTATATGGCCTAGGATGCTTCAATGTACGCAATCCCAACTTGTCAACAAGTAATTTACTAGCCACATTCACACAGCTACCCCCGTCAATGATCAAACTACATACCCGATCCTTCACTTGGCATCTAGTGTGGAATATATTTTCCCTTTGCACATCATCTCTCTCTTCTTCCTTAATTTGTACATTCAGTGCTCGCATGATTACTAAGGCATTCCCCTTAGCAGCATATTCATAATCACTACTAGAATCATCTTGTGTTGGCATTGAATCACTTTCCTCCTCTTCAGTTTCAATTTCCCCACTATCCAGCATGATCATTGCCTTTTTATTTGGACATTGAGAAGCAATATGCCCAGACCCCAAACACCGAAAACATTTGATATCTCTATTCTTTTGAGGTTGGGATGTAGAGTTACCTCTCTCCTTGTTGTCCCCTTAACTCTTGCTCATGCTCTTTTCAGCATTCGATTTGGGTTTCTCTACTGGTCTTGAGCTGGCACCCCATTTCGACTTCCAATTTGAAGATCATGAATAAGAACCGCCCTCATGCTTGGCTGGTCTCCCTCTCTTGAGTTGCCGTTCTACTTTCATGGCCATGCTAACCATCTCTTCTATCTCCACATAATGTTGCAACTCCACCACATTAGCAATTTCTCGATTCAAACCACATAAAAACCTGGCCATAGTTGCCTCTTCATCTTCTTCAATGTTTGCCCGAATCAAAGCTATTTCCATCTCCTTGTGGTAGTCTTCCACGCTCCTCGTCCCTTGCTCTGATACCAAAATGATGCGGACCTCACGAAGGATTGTGAAACCCGACGACCAACTTGAATCGATTCCCAGATCGCCAAACACAGATTTAGATAAAGAGGATTATTTACCCGTTGTTTATAGAGAAACAAGAACCAACAATATCAAGACAAGGATTATCGACCCGTTGTTTATGAAGAAATAAGAACCAATAATATCAAAGTGTACCGAACAATCACAAGCTGTCACACTTGCTCGTTCGAAGGAGTTCAATGAAGAACAAAGGAGAAAATCTCACCAAAATACCAGAATAATCTGTCCTGATCAGCTACTCAGCCTCCTTTATATAAACTTAGGAGAAACTGGAAACTAACAAACTAGGCAACTGGAATATCCTTAGTTTCCTAAAGCCAGAAATAACAGAGGAAACTAAATAAAGGTTATCTAGAATAGTTGGCAGTCTTTTATTCCATCTTCAGCATCTCATGGCAAGTCAAGTGAATAAAGGCCTTTGGAGACCCAATTGAATTGGACTCCTCTTGGCCCAAAAAGCCCATTAGCAAGCTCTCCATAGCTTGTTGGATTTGTTTAGCCTTCGCCCGTGTGATTGGCCCACTTGGAACATGCAAGCCTCCAAGATCTTGTGCTTCAGCTCCCTCTTCAGGAGTTCGACTTCCACGCTCATGTGCATCAGCCTCATTGTCATGCCCATGATCCTCATCACCCACCATGCACAATAGTTCAACCTTATCAAAAGCCTAGGGAACCAAAAATCTCACCTTGAAGAAATTATCAGATTCAAGAGCAGGAGAAACTGGAAACTAACAAACTAGGCAACTGGAATATCCTTAGTTTCCTAAAGCCAGAAATAACAGAGGAAACTAAATAAAGGTTATCTAGAATAGTTGGCAGTCTTTTATTCCATCTTCAGCATCTCATGGCAAGTCAAGTGAATAAAGGCCTTTGGAGACCCAATTGAATTGGACTCCTCTTGGCCCAAAAAGCCCATTAGCAAGCTCTCCATAGCTTGTTGGATTTGTTTAGCCTTCGCCCGTGTGATTGGCCCACTTGGAACATGCAAGCCTCCAAGATCTTGTGCTTCAGCTCCCTCTTCAGGAGTTCGACTTCCACACTCATGTGCATCAGCCTCATTGTCATGCCCATGATCCTCATCACCCACCATGCACAATAGTTCAACCTTATCAAAAGCCTAGGGAACCAAAAATCTCACCTTGAAGAAATTATCAGATTCAAGAGCACCTTTATTTCTCAAGAAACACGTCTCTTAAAAATGAGTAAAATAGTAAAAATTGCAATTAAAAAAATGGACAATACCTCTTGAATGTAGACTCTTCATCAAAACCCATGCTAAGAACCTTGCCCCAATTTGTTATATGTATCCATTAGTGTGGCGAGACATATCCGAATTTCTCATCTCTTGGAATCATTTCAATATATGAACATAGGTACCGCGGGGTGCATAGACTCTTCCTTAATTAGTTCGTCCAGCAAAAATTTAAATTTCATATAATTTTTCTTCAGTTGAAATAGTTTGTATCCTTTATTCGGAAAAATATGTTAAAGGCTCTTTGCGGTAATTTGTAAATACCATAAATCTCAAAAATAAAATATACTGGTAAGCAAAACATGACTGATTCTTTTACCAAATATATACTCTCTTTTTTTTTGTTGTTGCTGAATTTGACCAAATATATACTTTTTTATTGTATACTATATGTTAATTGGGAATCAAATTTGCCTGCGTAGTTGAACATAATTAAATGAAAATTATAAGCTTGACTTCTCCGTACAATTATATAGACAGAGATTTGAAATCATGAACTAAAATTTACCTTCTTTAACCAATATTAGATGTATATGAAGACTTGTCCAAGAACTTCTCTTAATCAATATATTACTTATCATTTTTATACGCATATAACTTTGAACATTCATATATATATATTGATCCTCTATATATGAAAATCATAAGCTTGACTTCTTCTACAAATATATAGACAGAGATTTGAAATCATGAACGA
Organism: Punica granatum; assembly: GCF_007655135.1. Lineage (NCBI taxonomy): Eukaryota > Viridiplantae > Streptophyta > Magnoliopsida > Myrtales > Lythraceae > Punica > Punica granatum. The sequence continues at coordinate 32,832,281 of NC_045128.1, forward strand.
AAATTCATCTTTTTTTTTTGTGTAAACCCAGGTATTTAGAGGTCCAATTGGGTCCTGACTAATCCAGTCGAGCCAGGTCAGTCTACTAAGGGGTAAAGCTCACCCAACGTGGATTTTCTGTATTCACAAGGACTCGAACTAGACCTTTCTTAAGCGGAACAAGCGCCGAATTACTTGAACTAACCCACGTTGGTAAAAATTCATCTTCTTTAACCGATATTAGATGTATAATGAAGAATAGCACAAGAAGTTCTCTTAATCAGTATATTACTTGTCATTTTAATACGCATATAACTTTGTACAGTCATATATTGATCCTCTCTTAGATCAAATTAAAAATATAGAAAAACAATAGAGTCAAAAATATAAGCAATTTTACGATGTTGTAGGTTAGCTCAAAATCAACAAATGTGTATAGTAACAAATGAGTATATAAACATATTTCGAGTTGTTCTGTAATATAAATATACATCAAATTTGTCGAAAAATAAAATAATGTAGCATTATCTTTATTCATATGCATTATGTATGTCAAAATAATATCACTTAATTAACTTGCTAAGATTCTTAGAGAAACAAATGTTCACTTATAATAACTGTTTATTTTTATAGTTTATATGTAGGATTGAATGATTTCAGAGCTTGAATTACTCCAAGAAAAGTTTATATATTACAAAAAGTAGAAAAGCTTCACGATTTTCCTCTAGATTTTTTTAGGGTTCTAAGGTTTATTTATTGACCCACTTAATGAAATTTATCATTATACAAGTACAAAAATAACTTTATATATATATATATATATATTACAAATCGAAAATTATGAACCATTAAATTAGATGAAAGTTGGGAAAATTTTAGTCAATTCACATAATTTTTTTAGCAATCCACTGCCCATTCTTTCTCTATCAGCTTCACAATTCCCTCTCCTTGTTTCGCTCTCCTCTTTCTCCTTTCCATTGTGACACACTTCCTTCTTTCCTCTAATCATTCCTTTTTTAATTATTAATTATTAAATAAAAATCTTTTTTAACTCTAAAAAAATCTATTTTTTTCTGCAGAGATTTTTTTTAAAAAAAAGTGTAAAAAAATTATGTCAAACCAGGCATAGCAGCTTCGTATATAAAATAAATTAAATAGCATTAAACTAAACCATGCCATTGCCATTTTATAATCACCACCTAAAAGTATTTTTACATTAATTCTTCACCCTCTCCTGAGTCGATATCGACAAGTACATAGTGAATGACGACTAGATCCCTGAAGTACGAAGTGTTTCCTTGACAGGGTTGATGGCACCTAAGCCTTTGAGGACTATCCTCACAGACTCCAAAGACATAGTATTTCTCACATTTTGCATATGCTCTAACATCAGTTGTGTGTGGGAACATAAATTCCGCGTCAAATTAAAATTATATATGTGTATATATATATAAATATATATATGCATATATGGTGTGTGAACGTATTGGGATCTTTTGATCCGTGTCGTTTAGCATACGCGTGAACGGAGATAAACAATAAAACACGTGATGCCTTTGGACTTTTTAATCTATTACAAAAGAAATTAAGATTTTTGTCTGTTCTGAGAGGAGCCAAAGCATGAGAGAGCAACTCTCGTTTTCATGTTCTTTTGCATTAATTGACTTGCTAAGTCTTCTTCATTTTCTTCCCCCTCTTTAATTCTCTAATTCTCGTTAAATGCTCAGGAATTATTTCAGAGGTTATCGATACGATTGAAAACTTGGTTATTATCAGAACGGTTCTCAAAGTCGATGCACATAATAATTGAAAAAATATGTGACATGAGTATATGCTAGAACCCTATATATATATATATGTGTGTGTGTGTGTATGCATTCCCATCGGACAATATCATGATGAGATGATCTTCTTTCCCTACCTTCACAAAGAAGAAAAGGATACATTTTGCTTATTGTCTAAGGTGTTTCACCAATTCACCAACTTTTGCTTAGTTTAATTGGATTAATATATCTTCTCGTAAACAAGGTCTCGTGTTCGAATTTTGTAAAAAAAAAAAAATTGCCATTGAGAGAGTTTTATCTATCAGTGAACCGTTGGCTTGAAGCTAAATTAGTTTGGAACTTTTTTCAGATACCAAGTGGTAAAAAAAAAATGCATGTTTCAGTGATTCTTCTTTATATATATGTGTGTGTGTGTGTAAAATTTTCCCATATGGTCGAAACTGTGTTTCTATATATGGTTTGAGCAGTCAGCCTAACTATCGTTCTCGGCCCATACCGGCCCAACCTTTTAGTTGGCAGATTTGAACCTACTGGCCCATGCAGCCCAATTATTGTTTTTAATTTTCGCAATAATTCTGCGTGAAGGGTTTCATCCATGTATTCTCGTTAATTAGTATCGTGTAATACCAAAGATTTAGAGACAGCTTCGAGTTAAGCGTTTCCCGGGACGCAGTTGTCTATGCCAGAGGCATGATGAATATGGGACTCGTGGATCGTTCTTCCACAATATATCCGTCAGCTTCAACATACTCCATACCAGAAAATGAGATAAGGTTTGAGGCGAAAAAGGAAAAAATTCAAGGGCCCAAGATGTATCCGGTTTCCGGTGAAGGGATATCTGCCTAGTTTTGAACTGTAGAAATTTTCGGGGTTAATCGCTTGGCTCGAACTGCTTGCCGCATATCTAAACTAGTTACTGGCTCGGCGCGCAATGGTGGCAGGAATTGACCAAAACTTTAGGATACGTTGGAACAGTCTAGGAATTAGAAATAAAGTTGCCTTTAACCTCTAAGGTACGAGTGGGCCTATAATAGTACAGTGGGCTGACTGTGACAGCTAATGGGCCTAAACGTACCATTGTTTCCAATTGGACCATGGATCACGGATTGTCCGAAGAGTAATACATAGGTCGTACGAAATGTGAAAGTGAATCTAATCAATTTGAAGGTGTAAATTATGTGGGTTTACAATGGAAGAATTAGGACTGTTCGGAAGAAACAGCCCTCAGGTTCGATAAGTTCCTTAGGGTCACGAAGTGAAAGGCAGAACGAGTTTACTGGCATCTTAGGCTCGGGAACTTGACTTGTCAAAGTCAAGCCGGACGAGTCCATATGATTAGATGGGCTTGAGGTTCCAATGGTACGGATTAGATCATATACAACGCGGTGCTCATTAAGCCTGACCAAGATTGTCGATCTCCCTAATCGGATGTGGCAACCAGCCTCTCCTGAGCTCGAATCTTATAAGATGTTAATCCCTCCTCAGACCCACATCTACTCGACCGTGCAATTCTCTTCACTTGAGAACTTCAAAAAATGACATGGACTCAACAGATAATTAACATTTTTTTGAACTCTTTCAATCAATTTTAAAAACATTTCGAATATCAAAATCGACCATCAAATCTCGGGAAACACCATTTAGGAGGCATACCTCCAATCCGAAAGTCCTGAGGCTTTCCTAGATGGTCCGGCCTCGAGACCAAAAGAATTTCTCGAATTTTGTCCGAAAAAATTCTTATGCATATTGATTTTTTTTCTTTCTTTTTGTGGGATTTTTTTTTTCTTAATATCAACACGTCCGGACGGATGTTCTAAACGCAATAAATAATGAATTTTGCAATCGTCATGCGAACTCTCACTGCCCACTGACGAAAAGGTGTTACATATTGGAGTGAGTGCGCTCAAGAGAACAAGTACACTGCTGCAACTTGCAATAAGACAAGATATGCAAGAGGGATGTCGTCCACCACCATCAATTTTAACACGTTGCTGTATTGGGATCCACGCGTCTTTTAAACATCGGAAGGGAAACTTTATCATCTCTGCTAATTAAAAAGCTAATATGACCCTTTTCTTGGTGTCGACTCTGTCATCCGAAATTCAATTTGAATCCGATTAATTTAGTATAGTCGAATCAACCCATTATAAAATAAAATTTTTACAGCGTAAATTTTTCACATTAATAAAAAATGAAAATTCAAAATCTTATTTAAATGAAACAAATACTGAATCGCTTGAATCATCTAACGGTGAGAGTGTACGTGGATCGGGCAGCCCGTTACACCATCCAAACATAGAGAGAATTCATCCTAGACGTTGCTATAGCGCCACTTTTCTAATAAAAAGATGACGCTGCAACGCATGTATAGGAAACTGTTTAAAATATTATTTTCATTCAAATTTATCAGAACGACGTTTTTTAAACATTTAAATTTTTTAAAGATTTTAAAACGTCGGGGGCAAACTGGCTATGTGCAGCCACAAGTGTCGTCCAAAAGGTAATGTAATGCAATGAATAATTTGGAACTTCTCAATCTAGCAAGTACGATGATGATTAACGTGACTCGTGTAGGTTGGTTACAGGACTGGGACCTGGTAACAATCTTATGTATCTTTATATATATAATCTTCTATATTTACATATAATCGTCAGTGTCCTTGAATTTGGCACAAACTAATCGCACTATCCAAACTATCGAGAGAGTTTCTTTCTCCAGCTTGTTTTTCTGATCAAGGATTTAAGGGGTTGAGAAAAAAATGACTTTTTTCGAGGCGTAATATAGTATTTGGAAACTTAACGAGCCCTATTAATTTAGTTTAAGCTTAATTGATTCATTAATGGCGTAAAGTTCTCACAATATGAATTTTTTTTACTCAAAAGAAACGAACATAAGATCCTACTTAAATTAAATAAGTACGGAATCACTTAAAATAATTCATGTTGGTAGAGAAAAATGCTTGTTAATTAAGAATGGATCACTTCTACCCAAAAATAGAAAAGCTTTTACTTATATATTTTTTCTTTTCCTTTTTAATGCAAAAGGTTAATCAAGTTGCTAAATACAATTATACACTCATATTTGGGAAATCTATGATGTATTTGATGGGCTTTTCTTTTTCTTACACGAACTCTTTATGGAAAGAGCATTTCAACTTTATATATTTGGGAAATCCATGAAACATGTATAATGTATTGGGTTAATTACATCAAAAAAAAATATGACATTTATAATTTTTTCTAAATATAGCATGTTCTTTAAAAAATAATACAAAAAAGCACGACATTTTCATTTTTTCTAAATATAACAATACCTTTACATAGTAGCATATATATGCATGACATTTGCATTTTTTCATAAATATATCACTACTTTTAAAAAATAACACAAAAATATACGACTTTCAGGTTGAGCTAAAATTCTAGCATGACGTCAATTATTCAGTGAAATGTAAAGATAGCAGCTAGCGGGAGTTAACGATGCAATGTGGCACAACATGATTGAACGAGTAGTACCTGACACCGTTAGATCCATATTAGCTGTTATCGTCCAATCATGTGGGATTTACTCGTTCAATCACGTTCAGTCACGTGACACCGTTAGTTCTACGTTAACTGTTATTGTTACAATTTGATTGCATAATTTACATTATGCTAAATACACAACTAAACTTAAAGATCGTGCTATATTTAGGAAAAAAATGCAAATGTCGTGCTTTTATATGCTACTCATTAAAAGTCATGCTACATTTAGGGAAAAAATGCAAAAATTGTGCATTTCTAAATATCCTGCCATATTTAAGAAAAAATACAAAGATTGTGATTTTTTATGTAATTAAGCCTAATGCATTTGCATGGGCTTTTCTTTTTTCTTTTTTCGAACTAATTTCATATTACAACGAAATGTGTTAATGAACTTAATTCAGACCGAGTTTAGACAAGATTATCATCATGTTCATATATCCCAAAGGAAAAAATTCAAAAGCATGATGACGTTACGTTTAATTTATTTTGATTTAATTTGATTTGAAAAGATAAAGACAAAAGCAGTTGGGAAAAGTACGAGTAGATTTGAAAAGGAAAATTAAAAAAAAAGTAATAATTGTGTTGTTAAATTGATAAAAAAGTGTTGAATAGTTTAAAAAATTTAGTATTAAAAAATTAAGAGCATATTACATCATATAACTTAAGGTTGACAGATATTATTAGATCTATCACAACGTCTTTTTTTGCCTGATATATCCCAACGTTTCTAATTTGATATCACTATCTAGCCCCCAGGGGATAGTTGGTGAAATAAAAATAGTAACGTTGAGATATCTCAGGCAAAAAAATGACATTGGGATAAATCTAAGAATATCTGTCAACGTTATGGCATATGGTGCAATAAACCCAAAAATTAATTATAATAATAGATAATAAAAGTGTATGAGAGAATTTTAAAAAAATAAAAATATATATGATTATATTATTAAATTGAGGAAAAAATACAATAAAGTGAAGTTAATTTTAACTTCATTACGTTAAAAGATTCTATGGGTTGAAGTTTGTCAAATTGAATTATTCTTCTATAATGTTCATTATGTCATTCATTCATTCCGTGAGATTCTATAAAATGAATAATAAATAAATAAATTAAATGAATAAATGAAATTTGGGAAATTCTAACACGATATTGAACCACTAGATACTTTTGGTATTTTGAGTTCAAGTGCTTAATAATTCAATTCAAGTGTTTATTATTTTTATTATTCGTTATGAAGAGTATAAAATATTAAATACTTGAACTAAAATATTAAACACTTAAATTAAAAGTACCAAATGTATCACTATGACAAGATGTCATGGTAAATTAATAAATTAAAACAAAAATGAACAAACCTGTAATCGCAATGACCCAATTGCATGAGCGAAGCCTTACTAACTGAGTTATATCCCTCGAGTCGAGTGGAGCATGCATGAAGGAGTTAGATGCTTGTTCTATTCTTTTCCTTGGCAAAACCCGTGAAGTAAATCATCACACCTACGGTCCAATCAATTGGGAGAGAATCAATAGATTCATTTCCGGGGCGATTCATCCTTCCTGAACGCAACATACAACTCTCTATTATACTGCACTCTCTAAGTGTGCTTTTTTCCCTTCTTCATTACCATGGCAAGTTTTTGTGAAATAACTCTGATGAGAAGGGAATAAATAAATAAATAAAAAGTGTGAAAACACTAGACATAAGGGGTGAGAAATACTAATAAGAGACTCAATAATAATTGGAGTTGGTTTAAATTATTCAGCTCTCATTCTTTTTAGTAAGATTTTGAATTTGAGTTAGAAAAAAAAAATTAAAAGGGTTATACTCACTAGTGAATCTATCTAGATCGAATTGAATTTGTGGACGAGTGCTTAGTGTATTTTCGTACACTTAGAGTTCACACTAAAAAAGAAAAAAAAAAAAAAAAAAGAAAGGACAATGAGGAAGGGGGAAGGCCGGAAGGGAAGTGGAAGGATGAGTCAGTCGGGCATATCCTGTCACCCACCTAAAAGAAATTGCTAACGCGCTTAGCGTGTCTATGTGCTGTGTGCTGTGCTGTGACAGGTCGGAAATTCAACCTCGGTCCTCATGTGGGCCCCCCTCTCCGTTTTTTATTATCTACTATATCTTTCTCTCTCTCACTCTTTGCTCCCATGACCCACTCTCGATCCCCCGCGCGTCTGCGGCACGGACGTACCCCCTTGTCTATTCTTTCTAGCTCGCCATCCCACGGGTTCTTTTTCTTCTTCTTGAAACGATGATATATTGTTTATAGATTGATTGATGGCACGATAAGAGTCCTACAAAGGTCGGGTCATCCCGTTGAATAAACATGGCAAATACCACCATGTTTCTTATTATTCTTCTTATTATTACTATAAAAGCTTTTTATTGATAAAATAAAATCTTAATTACGAATAAAAAGAAATTGATAATTTTTCAATGAATATCAAATATGTAATCTCTTAATTACAAAGCGAAAGCACGTGCCATTACATTAAGTTATTACACCCTCCTTTAATTATGAGGTAGTATTTATTTCTTGTTTTTGGAAATTGAGACAAATAAATAGAGATGAGATTATTTAGCATGAATTAATTCAAAATACCACTTTCATGTTGGTCTTACCAGCTTATGGTATCATGTCCGTTAATCGAGGTTCATAAAAGACCTATGCTCAAATTTAAGAATTCTTTAATAAACACTCGATTAAATATTATTATTCGAAATGATATCCAAAAATTTTATGGAAGAATTCTTTTCTTTTCTCACATTCACGTATTCCTCACTCGTGACAAATTTCAATTTTAGTCAAGACAGAAGAAATATTTTTCTACCGTTTATTGTTGCTCATCTGGACTACGTACTTCTAGTACTAGTCCAATGAATTAGGAAAGAAAGCCCATCATTAAAAAACTTTGTCTCTAAGTAAGAGCTCGTGGGACTTATTGACTGAAAAACTAGAATATAATGCCTTGCTTCCTCTAACGTGCGATGAATTCAATGGTGGTAATAAATCAATAATCAATAGAGTAATTCCTATAAGTATTTCTCAATCATATAATCTGACAAGTTCTTTTGTCGCGGTACGGCTATTTAAGATTTCCTCCTCGTTCAAAGGCACTGAAATCTTATCTTTATTTTATTCCCAAGAGGAGAGTCGAAGAGACGAGCAACAGTGCGCGTGGGCCTGAGCACAGTGCTCTCACGGGTGACGAGCTACCCGTTGAAGGGGGTTAGATATTGACGGGGGGCGGCGGGTCCCACTCTGCACAGCTGCAATTCGCAATTTGCACTGCAATTTGCATTTCATCTTAATTTGCATTTCATTCGCAAACAAGCGAACGATCCCCCTCCGTCCTCCTCCTCCTCCCCCGATAGCGAAGTAGCCTTCTTCCTCCCTCTCTCCCTCGCTTTGAAGGTTTGACTTTGACCGAGGAGAAAGGGAGCCGAAGAAAAGTCACACTTTCCTTCCACCTTCTTCCCCTCTGAGAAAATCTCCTGCCATAAAAGGGAGCCCCCAATCCTTACCCCCTTCCTCAATACCTTCAAGTCGAGGTCTTCTCCTCTTCTCAGCTCATTCCTTCCCCTCACTCTGTCTTGGTCTCTGACCCACAAACACTGACCCCAAAAGGTGAGTGATTGCGTGCAGCGATGTGTGTTTTCTGCTGAATTTCGGTGATTGCTTGGTGGGTTTTGCGGATGGCGGTCGCGGGTTCAGTTTCTTGGATTAAAGTTCTGGTTTTTGCTCGTGCTTTGTTTGTGGGTCGATCCTTTGCACGGTTCCTGCTGGTGGGGTGCTCCCGTTTCTTCGTAGTTGTCGAAGGACAGCGATGTCTTGAGAACTGAGAACTGGATTAGGACCTGTTCCTTTGTGTGGTTTTGTGTTGATTTTTTAATTCGGGTATTGTTTTCTTGTTCTTGGTTTCAAGGGGAGCCGGTGAGAAAAAGAATCTGATTTTGGGGGGAATTTGGAATCACATGCTTTGTATTTTCCTCATTTCTAGCTGTAAATTATCTATATCTAGTCGGTTCCTCTTTATATGTTTTTAATCAGCCTTGATGTCTGGTTCGATCTTGCAATCCACATCTTGTTTTATCAGTTTGTTGTTGATCTTGCAACTGGCTCGTGGTACAGTTAACTAAAATAGCTCTGTTCTTGCATCTGTGCAGAACTCGGGTTGGTTCAAAGGTACAATTTTGCCTTTCAATCTCCACCATGGACGGTGAATACCTTAAGAAGAACGACGGGTCGCCCGCAAAAGGCTCGCTCTTGCTTGAACTGGCTGCCTCGGATGGTCTCCTGGACTTCAAGAGGGAGGTCGAAGAGAAGGGTTGTGATATCGATGGGGCCGGGTTGTGGTACGGCCGAAGAATCGGCTCGAAGAAGATGGGGTTTGAGGAGAGGACTCCTCTCATGATTGCTTCCTTGTTTGGGAGCATTAGGGTCTTGAAGTACATGCTTGGGACGGGGAGAATCGATGTCAGTCAAGCTTGTGGATCTGATAAGGTAACCGCCCTTCACTGTGCGGTTGCCGGTGGGTCAGGCTCCTCAGTCGAGGCCGTGAAGCTGTTGCTCGATGCTTCTGCTGATGTTAATTGTGTAGATGGGAATGGAAACAAACCAATCGATGTAATTGCTTCTTCCTTCAAGTCAAACTGCTATTCTTCTCGGAGGAAGGCGGTGGAGTTATTGCTGGGAGGTCACAGGAGTCTTGATGGGGAAGCTGTGGATTCAAGCTCTGAATCTGATGCAGAAGAGAAGGTGGCCTCGAAAAAGGAATACCCAGTTGATATTTCCCTTCCTGACATAAACAACGCGATTTTCAGCACGGATGAGTTTAGAATGTACACTTTCAAGGTGAAGCCATGCTCCAGGGCCTATTCCCACGATTGGACTGAGTGTCCGTTCGTGCACCCAGGGGAGAACGCAAGGAGGCGGGACCCAAGGAAGTATCCCTACACCTGTGTCCCATGCCCCGAGTTCCGAAAGGGGGGGTCATGCCCAAAAGGGGACTCGTGTGAGTATGCCCACGGGGTCTTCGAGTCGTGGCTCCACCCTGCCCAATACCGGACTCGTCTCTGCAAGGATGAGACTGGCTGCTCCCGGAAGGTCTGCTTCTTTGCCCACAGGCCTGAGGAGTTGAGGCCTGTATATGCCTCCACAGGCTCCGCCTTGCCTTCACCAAAATCTTATTCCGCTGGTGCCCTCGACATGGGCTCCATCCCCGCGATCTCTCTTGGGTTGCCTGCTGCCACCTCAACGCCACCCATGTCTCCCCTGGCAGGGGCATCTCCATCCCCGAAGAGCGCGAACCTTTGGCAGAACAAGGTAAAGCTCACCCCACCGACCCTGCAGCTCCCAGGAAGCAGACTGAAGACCGCTCTGAGTGCCAGGGACTTGGGCCTGGAGATGGAGTTGATGGAAGAGATACCTCGTCTCTCCTCACCCTCGCACTTTGCTCTATCGGGAGATTTAAAGCCCACTAACCTTGATGACATCTTTGGGTCCATTGATTCTCCTATGCTGTCTCAACTGCAAGGAATGTCCCTGAAACAGTCGACACCAACCCAGTTGCAGTCTCCTACCGGGCTTCAGATCCGCCGCTCGAGCTACCCAAGCAATAATCTTCCTTCATCACCTGTAAGGAAGCACTCTCCTCCTTTCGGATTTGACTCCTCCAGTGCCGTGGCAACTGCAGTCATGAATTCCCGATCCGCCGCCATGACCAAGCGGAGCCAGAGCTTCATCGACCGAGGTGCAATGACTCAGAATTCCATTCCTGCCCCAATTAAGCCCTCTAACTTCTCAGACTGGGCCTCACCCAATGGGAAGTTGGACTGGGGCGTTCATGGAGACGAGCTCAACAAACTCAGGAAGTCCGCGTCCTTCGGTTTCAGGAGTAACAGCAACACAGCCGCTTCCATGGGGCCTGCAGCATTGGATGAGCCCGATGTTTCCTGGGTCAACACGCTGGTTAAGGATGTTCCTCCCGCTAATGCCGGAGTCTGGGGGGCGGAGAGCCAACAATACATAAATCGCGGGAAAGGTGCCCGTGAGATGTTCTCGCCCTGGGGGGAGCAGCTGTACATAGAACCCGAGCAGATGGTGGCGTAAATATGAACGGTTTCCGCCTCCGCCTCCACCTGATAAAGTTGCTGACTGATTTGATATTCTTTATATTCTTGTCAAGCGTTTTCGATAATCTCGTAGTATGATAGGTAAAACAAGTTAGAAGGAGAAACAGAAATAGAGAAAGCAAACCAGATTTCAACTCCAGAAAGACTTTAGTTTCTATTTAGTCTTTCATTTGGGGCAGGAAGGATGAGAATTGCTGATGAGTTTGTAAGCCAATTATGATTTGGCCTAATATTGTTTTATTTATTCTTTTCCGTCTGATATGTAATCTTGGTTTCTCATGTAAACAATTTATCATGAATCATGAATCAACATAAGTTCTGCATATCCCGAATTCTCCCTTATCGTCGAAGTATCGAATGATCAGTCCTGCAGATCAGTAGTTACTCTTCTCCTTCGATGCTAATATGTCGGTTCAAAGAGATCAAGGGATGGAGGGACGGACGAGCAAAGATGTGGTGATCCAAAGGTATTAAGGGACCATCCGAGAAAGGGACGGGATAAGTTCTCGCGCACTCGATGAACAAGAACTCATGCTAAGACAAGATAATTCTGAAAACGAGATTGAATGGTGAGACTTGAAAGTCCAAATTGCTTAAAGGTCAAAGTATGGATGTGGAATTTTGGGGATGCCCAATAATTAATGTCTGAAGAAAAAAATTGAGACTTCTCTTGGATTTTATTTAATATTATTCGTCAGAGTTTGGACTAACAATTTAAAATGGAATTGTGGAATTGCAATTTGTCAAATTTTCATGAATTATTATTATCCTTGCACGACAAAGGCAAATGGGATGTGGGGTCTCCCCTGTTTCTCTGATAAATTTTCGCATGTTTTTCCTCTCGGTCTCAAGCTGCTCCAAATCTTTCAAGATTTGAGCGGTTTAAAAATAAAAATAATAAAAAAATCCAAGTTGCATTTTTTTATGCACCACTAAAGAGCCGCCCCTTGATTTTCAGCCATACGTTAGTTTCTTTTATTTATTTGCTGATATTAGTGAATTTACACGTGTACATAAAATTTTCTTTAATCAGGTTAAAATATATAATACTCTAACAATATAATAAAAAGATATAAGAATTAATGAGTCACAAGATGTTTATGAATTCAAAATTAAGAAAACTTTTTTAAAAAAGAAATATATAAATTATAAGTAAATTAATAGTATTTTTTTAATAGATTTGTAATCATTTCTAGTCAGAAGTATGTTATTACTTTAAGTTATAAATAAATAAAATAAAAATAGTTAATAAATTTTTTTTGAGGATTGGTGATCCAAAAAAGTAAAAATTGTCTTCTTACCATTTATATCACTAACCTTTTTAATTGCATGAAAAATTATAAATTATGAATTTTGTATCATGTTTAGCATGTCACCATTTTCCTGCCAATTTTAACGGGCTTTTTTAACATGACACTAACATTGCAGACATGGCACATGGAATCTACCAAGTAGACCCCATTAAAATTTAAATATTAAATTCAAAATAAAAATTAGCAAAAGTAGCTAATAATATTCATAAAAAATATTTTAATAAAATAAATAAATAATATTAATTTCAATGGAAACATATATGTGTATATATATTGATAATAATATTTTCATATGTATAACATAAAAAAGTATTTACAAAATTGGCATACTAATGACAAATCACTATATCTAAGTATATGTATCGATTTTTGTACGATTTTACGAAATTATCCCAATTACTTTTTACTCTGTTGAAGAAAAGTAATACCAGAAGTAAGAATAAAGCTGTAAAACTACACAAATTTTAAACTTATTTATCTTATCTCGCTTTTCTATCAATTCACACGTGATCATCTTCCACTGTACTTTTTAATTATTTCTCTTCAACTCTCACTCTATCTCCATCTCAATCTAAGTTATTTTTCCTTTCTTTCACTAAAAAATTTATTTTTAAAATTTTATCACAAATTTTTAAATTTTTTAATAATAGCATAACTATGTAGAATTACAAATGATATATAATGATTAAAATACAAATGCAACATTTTAAACCATGTTTGTTTTCATACTGCTCATAGCGTTAGTGCAAAATCTAGTGTATGAATAATAAAAATTCGATAAGTACGATTAAAATAATAGAAATGATTTTTATAAAAATGAAATTAATGCAATTAAAAATAATTTATTTCAAGGAAATATTTTCTGTTGATATATTTTCTTACTTGATCTTTCATTTCAATAGAAAATCCTAAAGAAAAAAGGGCTAATGACCCAAAAAAGTATTAACTTTGACCCCTTTTTCAATTTTGGCACGAATTTTATTTTTTGGCAAAAAAAGCACGAACTTTGATTTTCTTGTCAAGATAGGTATATGTGTCATTTTTCATCAATTTTACTGACGTTGCGGAAAATGGTGACTACGTGGCAAATAGTGTCAAGTCATGTTAGCAAAAATAATAAAAAACTTAAAGAAAAATAAAAAAAGAGAAAAAATGCTTTGATCGGAGAAAGAGTAAAAGTTTCGGCTAGCCACCGTAAGCTCGATTGGGGTCTTCGATTATCCCGAAAGGCTTCAGCTACCCCAATCAAGGGGTGGTGAGCGGGATCGAAGCCTACCCGCCAAAATTGAGAGAATCCTCTCCACCTCCGAAATAGGGAGAACCCTCAATTTGAGGATTCTCTTGATTTCGCTCATCCCCTAGTTAGGTTTGTTAGTGCCTACTAGGGTCATTGGCGACTCCAATCGGGGGGCAGTGGTTCACTCTTTCTTCGATTAATGCCATTCTCACTTTTTTTCCTTTAATTTTATGCTGAAGTGGCATGACACTATTACCCGTGTAAGCACCGTTTCTCGCTAAGTCAACAAAATGGATGAAAAATGGCACACATACCTAACGTGACAAGAAAATCAAAGTTCGTATCATTTTTTGCCAAAAGATAAAGTTCGTGCAAAAATTGAAAAATGTGTCAAAATTCATGTTTATTTTGGGTGATTAACCCAAGAAAAAATAGAGAAGTTAATTCAAATTTTCAATAAAAGTGTATAAAATAATCAATAGAAACATTATTTTCACGAATTATCTTGCAATGACACTCATAACTCGAAAGTCAAAAAAACCCGAATCAAATCGATCAAAAAATTTCGAAAGTTAAAGACCTTAACGATTAGGTTTAAGTTTTAAAAAAAGAAAATTGTTTTAGTAATTCATATTATATATTATAATTTATACTTAATAAATACAATAAGAAAACAAACAATATACTTTGGATCCCACATAAGGCACAAAAGTAAATTTAATTTAGTTACAAACTGATAAATTGTAATGATAATCGATATTTGATTTACATTACAAGCAACTTATCTCTCAATTTTTACACACGTAATCCTGAGGAGCAATGACAAAAATATACCTAGAGCCGCCCCTTGATTTTCAGCCATACGTTAGTTTCTTTTATTTATTTGCTGATATTAGTGAATTTACACGTGTACATAAAATTTTCTTTAATCAGGTTAAAATATATAATACTCTAACAATATAATAAAAAGATATAAGAATTAATGAGTCACAAGATGTTTATGAATTCAAAATTAAGAAAACTTTTTTAAAAAAGAAATATATAAATTATAAGTAAATTAATAGTATTTTTTTAATAGATTTGTAATCATTTCTAGTCAGAAGTATGTTATTACTTTAAGTTATAAATAAATAAAATAAAAATAGTTAATAAATTTTTTTTGAGGATTGGTGATCCAAAAAAGTAAAAATTGTCTTCTTACCATTTATATCACTAACCTTTTTAATTGCATGAAAAATTATAAATTATGAATTTTGTATCATGTTTAGCATGTCACCATTTTCCTGCCAATTTTAACGGGCTTTTTTAACATGACACTAACATTGCAGACATGGCACATGGAATCTACCAAGTAGACCCCATTAAAATTTAAATATTAAATTCAAAATAAAAATTAGCAAAAGTAGCTAATAATATTCATAAAAAATATTTTAATAAAATAAATAAATAATATTAATTTCAATGGAAACATATATGTGTATATATATTGATAATAATATTTTCATATGTATAACATAAAAAAGTATTTACAAAATTGGCATACTAATGACAAATCACTATATCTAAGTATATGTATCGATTTTTGTACGATTTTACGAAATTATCCCAATTACTTTTTACTCTGTTGAAGAAAAGTAATACCAGAAGTAAGAATAAAGCTGTAAAACTACACAAATTTTAAACTTATTTATCTTATCTCGCTTTTCTATCAATTCACACGTGATCATCTTCCACTGTACTTTTTAATTATTTCTCTTCAACTCTCACTCTATCTCCATCTCAATCTAAGTTATTTTTCCTTTCTTTCACTAAAAAATTTATTTTTAAAATTTTATCACAAATTTTTAAATTTTTTAATAATAGCATAACTATGTAGAATTACAAATGATATATAATGATTAAAATACAAATGCAACATTTTAAACCATGTTTGTTTTCATACTGCTCATAGCGTTAGTGCAAAATCTAGTGTATGAATAATAAAAATTCGATAAGTACGATTAAAATAATAGAAATGATTTTTATAAAAATGAAATTAATGCAATTAAAAATAATTTATTTCAAGGAAATATTTTCTGTTGATATATTTTCTTACTTGATCTTTCATTTCAATAGAAAATCCTAAAGAAAAAAGGGCTAATGACCCAAAAAAGTATTAACTTTGACCCCTTTTTAATTTTGGCACGAATTTTATTTTTTGGCAAAAAAAGCACGAACTTTGATTTTCTTGTCAAGATAGGTATATGTGTCATTTTTCATCAATTTTACTGACGTTGCGGAAAATGGTGACTACGTGGCAAATAGTGTCAAGTCATGTTAGCAAAAATAATAAAAAACTTAAAGAAAAATAAAAAAAGAGAAAAAATGCTTTGATCGGAGAAAGAGTAAAAGTTTCGGCTAGCCACCGTAAGCTCGATTGGGGTCTTCGATTATCCCGAAGGGCTTCAGCTACCCCAATCAAGGGGTGGTGAGCGGGATCGAAGCCTACCCGCCAAAATTGAGAGAATCCTCTCCACCTCCGAAATAGGGAGAACCCTCAATTTGAGGATTCTCTTGATTTCGCTCATCCCCTAGTTAGGTTTGTTAGTGCCTACTAGGGTCATTGGCGACTCCAATCGGGGGGCAGTGGTTCACTCTTTCTTCGATTAATGCCATTCTCACTTTTTTTCCTTTAATTTTATGCTGAAGTGGCATGACACTATTACCCGTGTAAGCACCGTTTCTCGCTAAGTCAACAAAATGGATGAAAAATGGCACACATACCTAACGTGACAAGAAAATCAAAGTTCGTATCATTTTTTGCCAAAAGATAAAGTTCGTGCAAAAATTGAAAAATGTGTCAAAATTCATGTTTATTTTGGGTGATTAACCCAAGAAAAAATAGAGAAGTTAATTCAAATTTTCAATAAAAGTGTATAAAATAATCAATAGAAACATTATTTTCACGAATTATCTTGCAATGACACTCATAACTCGAAAGTCAAAAAAACCCAAATCAAATCGATCAAAAAATTTCGAAAGTTAAAGACCTTAGCGATTAGGTTTAAGTTTTAAAAAAGAAAATTGTTTTAGTAATTCATATTATATATTATAATTTATACTTAATAAATACAATAAGAAAACAAACAATATACTTTGGATCCCACATAAGGCACAAAAGTAAATTTAATTTAGTTACAAACTGATAAATTGTAATGATAATCGATATTTGATTTACATTACAAGCAACTTATCTCTCAATTTTTACACACGTAATCCTGAGGAGCAATGACAAAAATATACCTAGAGCTTGAAGGGAGGACATTGACAGCATGAGAACTCTATGCTTCTGCAACATTGTTATCAGGTGGTGGTCACATGCACTATCGTGGCGACGAATAGGATAAGAAATCTAAGATAAGAGAAAACAAAATTAAATAAAAAAGAAGTTAATGATATGGTATTTCTTTTCTTTGAAACTCCTTTTCTCTTTCTTTCCTTTTTATTCTCCGAAATGCTTACTTTTGTATCCATATAATCCCATAAAAATTTGATTGGGACTTTGAAACAAATTACCGACAGTATAATATCTTAAATACTTTTTAAAGAAACTAATGTAAATTTTGAAAAGTTCGTCGAAAAATTGTTTGAATTTCTTATGTATTTATTAAAGGAATTAATCACATTATATATATATATATATCTATAACTGATTAGAAATAACCATCTATGAAATAATGTTTAAAAACTTTTAATAAAAATTTTGAAAATCCATCGATACAAATGTAAATAGGAAATGGGAGAAACGAACTGTGAGTGTTCAATGGAGAAATTGTTGCATATTTGATACATTCATCAGAGTAAATAATTATGGGAAAGAACATACTAGGTAGTTTTTCTAGTAAAAAGTAGGAAATGGTACTTTAAAATCGAGAGGTCATGAGAAAGAATATGTACAAGTTGATTTTTGAAACCTAAAAAATAAAAGGATTCTGGTAGATGAAAGAGAGTGCAGTAAATTTTTTTCCATTGATTAGCAAAGTCAAAAAATAAGAATAACTAAAAGGAAAAGTAATTAAAAACCGAAAGAGAAAATAAAAAAAATTACAAATGTAAATAGGAAAGAGGTGAGAGGAACCGTGAGTGTTAAATAGAGAATTTACATCATGTTTGATACGTTCAATTGATTGAATAATTATGAGAAAAAACATATTAGGTAGTTTTTAATAGTGGAGAGTTATGAAAGGGTGCATTAAAATCAAAAGATTATGAGAAAGAATATGTATAAGTTAATTTTTCTATTAAAACGAATGAAAAAATGTCATGTTATTGAAAAGATGTGATGTTTAGTAGTATTATTATTATTTACATAAATAGTAAAATTGTAGCATTATTAATTTGCTAAGGACAAAAAGGAAAAAATAAGTTGGAGAAACACTTTAGGAATTGTAAGAGATCTCAACTATTTAACTCAGCTGAAGCAATACATGATATAACATGTGCGGCAACAAATATTGAGAATGAACGATAAATAGAGAGTCAAAAGTGTGTGAGAAAAAGTCGTATTAGCAAAGTACACCAAAAGTGTGTGAGTAAAATGTATAAAAAGAAAGATAGAAATTCACGAAGGGTCCATGTAATTTTTTAACAAAAAT
Organism: Punica granatum; assembly: GCF_007655135.1. Taxonomy (NCBI): domain Eukaryota; kingdom Viridiplantae; phylum Streptophyta; class Magnoliopsida; order Myrtales; family Lythraceae; genus Punica; species Punica granatum. Next base: position 32,850,896 of record NC_045128.1, read on the forward strand.
TTAGGAAGCAGAAAGTTTTGAAAATAATAATGTGATTCATTACGATGAGACAAAGAATGTATAAACATGTTGAGATAACAGACGTTGAAAATGAACATATAATGCAACAAAATTTTGAAATTATAAATTGTTATGAAATAATAATAGAACAAACATATCGGTGATGAATGGCTAATTCGGTTGAGAGATATGTGAAGCAGTAAAATGTCAAAAATGAGAAATCGATAGAAAGAGTCGGTATGTATATACATATATATATATATATATATATCGAAAATGAGCAACCGAAAGTCACAAATCGAAAAGATATTAAAAAAAGTTATGAGGGTATATGGATATTTTTGAAATATTAAAAATTGGAGAAACTTGTCATACTTTTTTATATATAGTATAGATTATTGACCACAAATGCTAGATTTTATAAACCCTGAAAAATTGAACGGGAAGAATTGATGGAATAAAATCAATTCTGGAGCTAAGGCAAAGAAGGACTGTATTTAAGATTGCGATTATGTTTACCCATTTCCTCGGTTGTTTGCAGAAATTAATTCAAGCGATGGATGGCATGTCGAGTTTTCGCATTAATTTATCAATAATGAGCTTTTACCTTCCAAACGGGTTGTATCGAGTCGAGTTCTTTGTGGACAATGGTATACCATGGAAAAATGAATATGGGACTTTAGGGACGGCATATAAAAGAAAAAATAAATAAATATGAGAAGATAATGATTAATGAAGACCATTTTCTTTTTCTCTAATTTCATTTTAACTTTATTTTGTTTGATTTTTTGTGGCTAGAAAAGGCAGGACTCTACTGAAAAAATCCCGGTTGGTAATGGGGGCCCAATGCGCATTAATGATTCTGTTAATTGGGCCTCCTTAGAGGTTTGGTTGTTGACAATAGGTTGTTCATTTTTTTTTTGCCTTTTTGGTTAAGAAAAAATTTATTGGATTAATAAAGGATAGAAAAATGAAAAATAACATGATAGAACTGACCTCGAGTTGGCATGGGCGCATGGTTATCGAAAGATCATTCCTGAAGTTAATTCTGAAATTGTTGTGCATTTCCTCACCCTGAGGCAATTTGTAGATGGCTGGAACAGAAGTCAGTCTCGTTTAGGATGTTTGTAAGCTGCTCATGCGAGACGGGCAGTCGCTACTCGTCATACTCATCGAGAAGGGAACTTATGTGTGGATTGATTGTCGAACCTTGCTTTTTCCTTTCCTTTAGGGGTTCATTACCTATCTGTCTGCACTTCTGGGCTAGGTCCTTTACTATTTGATGATATCGCCTTTGTATTGCTTAAATTTATTTATCATATTTAGGATCTCGTCCCGTGGTTCACTCAGGAAAAAAAAGAAGAAGGAGGAGGAATGATAGAGATATTTTACTATGAATATGGGGATCTTTCAATTCCGAGTCAGGGGACCAATACCAAAAGATGTCAATTGGAATGGCCAAAAACAACAAACTATAAGATTTTATATGATTCCAATAAGATTGCAGAGAAAGTATCGATGATTTGTATGCCAAATTTAAGTTAATTTCACAGGATTATGCTATTTATATTATTTTAAGCAGTTGAGCTCTCGAAGTCTAACACCATCACGGTTCACTACTAAAGGAATTCGAAAATGTGATGTGGATTCGAACAATGAGAGTGATATTTTCCTAGACAGGTTGGCTAAAAATGAAGCCATCCCAGCCCTACCGATTCCCAAATTTGTGTCAAGCCCCTTAAGTTGAACCAATAAGCCAAAACTATTGCATGAAATTTGGTCAGTCCCATCTGGGCCGGGCCCTTCTAGCCCATTAGGTCGATCCCGGCCCAAATGCAATTCTAAGAAGTCCAATTAATTCGCTTTTCGCGGGCTTGGGCCCACCTCACCTCAAGATGAACGGGCTCGGCTCGGACGAACACGAGCTCGACCATCGGTTCGGGGCACGAGTGCCTCGAAAAAACGAGCTAGACCATGGCTAGTGCAATGGTTAGTTGTAGACAAGCCGGACGCGGGTCTCTGTCGATGGGACGCCCCCGATCTTAAATGTCACAACACAGCTGTTGATTGATGCAAGTTTCCCAAACAAGGGATTCCCTCCCCGTCCAAATTCCTCCATTTTCCCTCTCCCAAACACACTGCAAAGGTTGGAATGGACTCGGCGGAAAAGATCAAATAATCGGGGGGGTAGAGAGAGAACGAGAGAATGACCAGGTGCTTGGCTATTGTTGTCAGTCTCCTTCAAGTGAAGCTCTCGAACAGGGAGTTGCCGTAGCTTCCAAAAAAAGTGACGTCCTACCCATCAAACTGACCTGTAAGGCTTAACAACAACAACCCAATGACAATAACCCGAAAAAAAAAAAAGGGTCTTAGTCAGTACACAGCCAAGATATTTATAATATGTATATTTTTTTTGCTGAATATATAATATGTATATGTATATTTGATAGGATATTGTTGGTGTACTGTGCTCGTACTCAGAACGACAGAGAGATATCTGTATGATAAAACTAAATGAAGAAAAAGGGCAGGTTACTTAGCCCTTACTTCTCTGAAACATAAAGTAACTAATAATCCCTGATCTGCTTGTGGCTTTGAATTGAATCATCAGTGTCGTTGAAGACAGGGAAAGCTTAATCTCCCCCCTTTTTTTGCCTCCCTATTACTTTATTCAGTTGGGCTAATTGCATATGTAAACGATTAAAGTTGACTAAAAATGATTTTGGACTGACAACCTAATTAAAGGACGAACAGAACAGTTGTGTCAGCCATATTTCTCACATGAGATCAGAAGTGTGCTCTTCCAATTAAAATGGTGCCTAGCTGATCCTTTTCCAATAAACAATATCTTCTTTTCCGTTTACAAGAAATATTCATGAGCCCAAAAAAAAAAAAGATAGAAAAATGAAAGTGCTTCGAAACTTTCACAAGTATCGAACCTTTTTCTTTTTTAGGGTGAAATATTCGAACTTTCTCGATTCTAAGTGAAGGTTTCTGCCGCTGTATTTCACCTTCTTTTCTCAATAAATGACATCTTCTTGGATGTGTTATCATATGCCTTGATGAGGTAAAAGTGATTTAATTACTTAATTACAACTAATGTATCCTCCTTACTGATAGAAAGGTAATCTACTAATTAACCTGTCTTGTGCTAATTATTTGACTTATGATATGCAGATCAATTAATGCAACTTTTTGAGAAGAACTAATTCCTACTTTTGGTTGACCTTATGAGATTCCAAGGAATCTCGATTCCCCATTACGAGCCAAGCAAAGTCACAATATGCGTCATATAGAGCTACTTGAACTTGAAGGCTTCCCATGTACCATATCTTGTAGACAATACCACATCATCTGCCATAATAACACCTTACAACAATTTTTTCTTATATATGTAAAATAAAAATAGCTTAGGTAAAATACCAACTCAGACAAGTTTTCTACTCACTCCACTTTCACTCTCAATATATTTATTATCATACTAATACAATACCATAGCAGGCAATCGCATATATAATTGGCACCTAGCTAATCAAGCTGAAATTCATCGAGAATACAGTTTTATGCGGTATTATTTTTGAGACCGACGGATGCCTACAGATTGTATAATAAGATGTGTATTTATAATTGATTTGTTGGGTATCTGGTGGGGGAAATTAAGTAGTTAGCTCCCGTGAGGATTTATTAGAAGTAACAAAAAACGTATTAAGAATGTGAGAAGGACAACTCTCCATCCACACACCAACAAAGAAGACCCTTAATAAGTAGTTAAGTTCATTCCGAGACAAAACCATCTCACCAAACCCAAACAAGCCCTCTCCTATACATTCCAAGGCTCCCCCAGGCGTATGCTTTGCTCAATAGTATCTTTTCTCCACAATATCCCATTCATCATCATCATCCATCATTGTTCTTGATATCTTTGCTGTATTCCTTCCACCATGCAGCCTCCTCGCCGGAAGACGCCCTTGTTCCCGTCCGACACCGTGGCGATGAAGCACTTCGGTGGCCCGAAGAAGGGCAACAACCTCCCCATCTTCGTGGTCGTGTTCTCGATATGTCTCTTTGGGGCATTCATGTACAACGAGGATGTGAAGTCGATCGCCGAGTTCCCCTTCTCGCGGCCCGGCGGCAAAGCCCAGGAGGAGGGCACAGGGCTCGAGCAGAATGACAACACAGGACCGGGCCGCGGGGTGCGGCTGACGGGTAGTGATAGAAGCAATGAGATTATTCAAGAGGAGGAGGAGGACTTGTTAGAAGATGTTGAGTTGCCACCGGAGGAATGTGACTTTTTCAACGGGGAGTGGGTGTTTGATAATGTCACCCACCCGTTGTATAAGGAAGATGAGTGCGAGTTCCTCACGGCTCAGGTGACTTGCTTGAGGAATGGGAGGAAGGACTCCTTGTACCAGAACTGGAGATGGCAGCCCAGAGATTGCTCTCTCCCCAAGTAAGCTCACCCAAAAAAAGAAAAAAGAAAATCATGAAATTCTATATTCGACATTCAAATTTCGGTATTCAATTTGAGAACTTACGTGAATTCGTATGTTTAGATTTGGCATGTCGAAAACCAGTGATTTTAAGACTAGAATATGTGATCCTTAGGGAAGGGTGGTCTTCGGGTCCGAGTATAGACCATCTGTTGCACAAGCACAATGTGCATCCGACATCACCCGATCATATATATATATATATATGTTCGTTTCAGGTATGTTAATGATGTTTTCGGTTTTTCGGCGAAGGTTCAAGGCGAGGTTGTTGCTTCAGAAACTGAGGAACAAGAGGCTGATGTTTGTTGGGGACTCACTGAATCGGAACCAGTGGGAGTCTATGGTATGTATGGCTCAGTCTGTCGTGCGCCCGGGAAGAAAGAGCTTGAACAAGTCGGGTTCCCTCTCTGTCGTCCGACTTGAGGTAATTTTATTCGACTTAATTTAACCCAATTTAATCATATTATATTAATTAATATATATCCTAAAATGTTTGTTAATGTTGTTGTCTATTTTTCTAGGACTATAATGCTACAGTCGAGTTCTACTGGGCCCCCTTTTTGGTGGAGTCAAACTCGGACGACCCGACGATGCACAGCATCCTGAACCGGATCATCATGCCCGAGTCGATAGAGAAGCACGGGCAGAACTGGAAGGGGGTGGACTACCTGATCTTTAACACGTACATCTGGTGGATGAACACGGCCAACATGAAAGTCTTGTAAGTATCGCGACTTCTGAGCATAGGTTAGTAATTGACCGCATAAATGTGCCATCTCGAGTGATTTCTTGAAATTTCCCGGTACGTCCTATTTTGTGCTGTCGGGACAACAGGCGGGGATCGTTCGATGAAGGATCAACAGAGTACGACGAGATCGAACGGCCGATGGCTTATGGTAGAGTGTTGAGGACATGGTCTAAATGGGTCGAGGAAAACATTGATCCAAACAGGACACAAGTCTTCTTCAGCAGCATGTCCCCTCTTCACATCAAGTAAGATGCACATCTTCTGATCGACTCAGCTGCGACGTCGTTTTGCAAAGCATATGCACTATGTGTACGTTTTTTTTTTTGCTAACCCGGGATGTCCGAGCTTTGCCCAACTAATCCCTGAGGTTCCGTGAACTCTCGGTAGCGCGCGGAACGGGTAATCACGCTAAAAGCGCTCTGGTGGCTCCAAGGGGTTTCGAATTCGGGATCGGATGAATACTTAAACTCCTCCTTATCATTAGGTCAAATTCCTTAGAGTTATGCACGATATATACGTTAGGTAGTGTTTGGGTGGTTACTTTCACTTACTGTGGACCCCTCGAATGATTGTTTAGCTTTTGGTTTTCTTCTAATCCTCGGTTGGGTAAACCACTATCCGCCTTCGGAAAATTTATTTCGTTTATGCCGACAGCGTAGTCTTGAACTAAATACAGACACATGCAAATAAGATAATATACCAATATGATATCTTGACATATTGATTTCTGATACATAATAATACGTCTGGTTGTTTTTGTATATATATATATATATAACTTTTACGATAATATCTTATCATGTTTATAATAATGAAATGTGATTATAGGAGTTTGGATTGGGACAACCCCGATGGAATAAAATGTGCAAAAGAGACCATGCCGATCCTCAACACGACGACTCCACCGGAGGTGGGCACGGACCGCAGGCTGTTTGTGATCGCAAGCAATATCACGCGATCAATGAAGGTCCCCGTCTACTTTAACAACATCACTGCCCTCTCGGAGTTCAGGAAGGACGCCCACACATCGGTCTACACAATCCGTCAGGGCAAGATGCTGACGCCCGAGCAGCAGGCCGACCCTGCCACATACGCGGACTGCATCCACTGGTGCCTCCCCGGGCTGCCGGACACATGGAACGAGTTCCTCTATGCTCGTATCGTCTCCCGATCTTGACACTTGGCGAAATCAAAAATTTTTGGGATTCTTTTCTTTTTTTCTTCTGTGGGGAGGTACACATCAATTCCATCAAACTTCGGCTGTAATTTCTCTTGTAATTGTCACTAATTTTCTCCCTTTTTTTTTTCCTTAGCTTGTTATTGCTTTACTTTGGGGGGGTTAGGAAGAAGGCATATGTTGGGGAATTTTGGTCTTGGTTAAGCCCATTTGATTACGGTGCGCTGATCATGAGACCAGATTTCCAGTCAAAGGGATCAGAGAAATTTGTGGGGCCCAAAAGATGGGCAATTTGATTCAACCCCTTTTCTTGATCAGCAATTGTATGATGGCTATTTTGGCAAATCAAATAAAGCAATTACAAGTTCCATAGTTCCATTGCAAATATAAGTGATGATTAGCACTTACCTTGTTAATTTGGTTTGATTTGATTTGTTTCTTTTTTATGAATAAAAATCTAGATCGGATTATTGACCTGCTGTGATTACCCCAATTAAGGGAACATGACTATCACAGAAAATTAAGTCCAAGACCCACTGGATCAAGCATTATGAATCGTCACTGCTATCCCATAATATACTCACATAGTGGCGAGCTCTACGTCCTCAGTGAAGTTCAAACTCGTGATGTTCAAATAAAACGCTTGGAGCTTAACTACTAGACTACCGTGCTGGTGGTTGGTTTGATTTTATTTGATTTTTCATATTTGCATTTCAGTATGTGATGCAAGGATAATTTTAGCATGACTTGATGTCACGGTAACCTGTTTGACATTTCAGTTCATGTGTTTAGTATTTTAACTCAAGCATTTAGTACTTTTATTATTTGTAATATATTATACAAAATACTAAGTACTTAAATTGAACCACTAAATATTTGAAATTGAAAGCAAAAAAAAAAATATTTGTACTAATTACAAAAATTAACTACTTGAAATAAAGTACTAAACACTAGAACTCAAAATACTAAATGTGATATCGTAAAATCAAATCATATTAGAATTTCCCCATAGATGTAATATGATATTAACACAATGTAGTCAACTATCATAAAATAAAATATAACATAATTATATATAATTTGTGAATCTAATTAATTATAATGATGCAAGAGTTTTCATTGTTTGCTTGCTATCCCCTCAAGTTCACTGTCAATGGAACAAAATATAGAATATAAGCATAATAGCATTTCCAATGGAATGAAAATGACTTATTTGCTGAACAAAAAAATAAACAAACGTTTATTGTTTATTCCATCAACCAAACAACTAATGACTATTATTATCATTTACTGGTTTTGAAATAAGAGAAAACATAATGAGAAATTTCTTATACTTCGAATAATAATACTTTACTCTCATATGTAAGGATCTATATTGATATGTCACATCGAGTTAGGACCAGATAAAATCACGAATTTATCTGTAATTAGACTATCCATATTACTAAATCAAATCAAAGCAATGACGGAGTTATAAAATAGGTTATAACAATGCTTGATTAGAGATTATTCGATGATTTAAGTGTCTTTCAGTTTCCTTACATTCTTCACAATACACTCTCGTTTCTAGTTTATCTGTATGTCCTATTTATTCACAGACTTACTTGACTCCATAACCTCGCGAAATATATGGATAGCTATTCGACAACGAATTTCAACATGCAATTCTCTCTCACTTTTTTTATGGCAAAAAAAAAAAGCAATTTCTTAAGTAAATAAGTTTTGTCTTTTAATAGGTAAGAAGTATTGTAATCTAAAAGTTCTATGTTTTGATCTTCCTATTTTCTCGTGGAGTTTAAGGAGAAAATTGTGTACACGTGAGCGTTTGTTCCTTCTGGAAGGATCGATCCCGTCCCGGTCAACGTAGCCTGATCCCGGACTCTGTCGCAACATTTCTTGAAGAATAGGGACTGTTTTGAAATTTTCAACTCTGTCACTAACAGAAGTCTATTCCTATTTCTCTCCTGCTCTAAGTTCCAACGGAAGCCTAACGAACACCGTCATCTATTTCGGTCGGGCCAGCTCTCTGCTGTCCCCCTGAATTAGGGTTTTTAGCCAAATCTTCTTCCCAGGCAATTGACTTGATCTTCCTTGATCAACTTAAGGGCGGTGAATCAACGGTTCCTCGTTCCCCTGATCAGTATCTTGGCTTGCGTAATTCAAGTTTTTGGTAAAGGTTTGATTTTTATTTTCCGCTTATTTTCGAGCTCTACAATTTGATGGATTGTTGGGAGGAATCCTTGACCGATACTGTGTTTCGATCCTCCGCAGGCTCAGTGTTATCGCAGTTTGGTCGAAGGGCTGAGGAGGGGAGAGGTTACGGGGAAAAATGGCTGGAGGGAACTTTATGGGCAGAGTGATGCAATATCTTGTTAATGAGTTAGTCGTCAATGGGCTCGCCAATAGGTATTGGTCACCCTCGCAAAGCCTCATTCTTTGCTGCCTCGATTGCTCCATGTCGAGTATGCGCATATGTTTAAGCCGTCCAATGCGCATGACCCCAGCATTTGTTGGCATCAGCTTACGCCCAATCGTGTGCGTGTGAATATGGCTGAAAATGGGTTGTAAGGCTAGAGTGATAGCCGTCGAAATGGGGGAGGCTTTATTGATTTTAGCCGTTCGCATTAGTAATAGATTGAACTTGGTGTGGCTTTGCAAGAGTAGAAATGCTAGAAATAGGTTAAGTCGTGCCCATATCTGATAACAGACCTTTTGGGTACTTACAAGAAGATAGTACCTTTTGGCAATGGGTGTTAGTGACATTGCCGTGATCGGTAAAGTTTGCTGTTGTTGTTGTAGTCTTATAATAATTCATTCGTACTTCTTCTTTCAATAGATTGGTTAAGATATCGAATTATCTTCTTGGTATTCGATGAAACACAGTGCGTGCTGTGAGAGAATTTAAGGTCTTTGTTTGGTTAAAAGATAGTTTACATTTTTCTCCTTTTCCCATGTTATTTGTTGCGAGGTTGATATTTGCTTCTGTTGGATCCCGTTGTCTTCTATGTTGCACCAAATGACATAAGTTCTCGTTGTCTCAATTTGTGTCATTCTTTTTCTTTATTCCTGCTTCACTGGTATAATATGCCGTAAAATTTCTGGGAACTTCTTTTTAAGAGATGAGGTTATCTCAGTTTTTTTAATTACTGCATGCTCGTGCTTGCAGCCCTGCTTTTCAGAGATTTGCCGTGAGGACATCAAAGAGAATGGAAGAGGTGGCTAATATAGGTAAATGCTTCTGCTTTACATTTACTTAACCATCGGACATTTTACTGATTGTTACCGGGAAAATCTGCTTGATAGCTGATCATTTTTCTTATAATCTCCTGCTTCAGCTGCTCAAAAGAAAAAAGAGATCGCTGAGAAGGTGAAGGATTTGTCTGAAGAATTGGAGGTAGGAAACACGCAGCGCTATATTTCCCTCCCTCTTCACCTTTCGAGCCACATATATTGGATTAATTCCCTTAATGTTGTTTGTGTTTTTCAGTCTCGTCGAGGCCACTAGAAGGCTTCTCTGCAACTTATCTGCATGGAGTGCTTTTTTGCTTCTCTTGCCGCTCAAGTATTGTAAAGATGTATTAGCAATTTTTGAATTTTTGATTTTCATGTTCAAAAACTTATGGCATGTCTTGGATTCTTGAGATGCTGTATGAACCTTTTGAATAACACAGAGGAGTAGTAGAGACATCTCATTCTCGAAATTCCTTTCCAGTTCAATCAGACCCCGGGCTCTTAAACTTATGCCTATTCACTCCATACGTGGTTTCTAGGACTGGTTGAATGGAGTAGCTTTACGATTTTATATAGCTGAAATAACTGATTATGCTGTCAAAAGAACACTCGAGATTGTTCCAGTAGAACATTTAGCCATTCCTTCAAATGAAACTGTTAGAAAGTTGATTGAACTGACTTGCAAAAGGTAACACATTATTCTATCAGGTCCACTTTTTAATGCATATTTTATCATCAGAAGCTGATCCAATGGCTTGTAGAAACTCGAAAATTGAAGTGATTTTATCATTTTCAGAAGGACCGGAGAAGCTTGCATCCTATCAAAAACGAAACAAATTTTTGTTATCAGGATCCTCTATTTCAATCTGTTACTCTCACATGTACGTCAGACCATTTTGATAGACGGAATTAATGCTCAAGAACAGGTCTGGTGGCAACAATTTTATGAGCAAGCAGTGGCCGTTTCAAACTTTGAGCACCATTTTGATTGTTTTCCCTTCTAAATAAGACATGTTCAAATTGATTTGTGTGATGCAAGTGAGACCCAGGAATAATACCTGGGTAAATAGATCAGCACAAGACAACTGAGATGTACATTATAAATACAACTTTACGAATCGAGTCTCAGCGGAGTTATCAGGTCAAAATTGTGCAACATTGCACATAACGTTACAACCACCCAACTGAGGCACCATTGCCCTCAGAGATAAAACCACTAATCGCTGCTCTCCGGTCGGTCTTCTCTTCAGAACTCAAGCTGCAGTTGCCACTCATAGGCACCTCCTTCGGACACAGCATTGATCACATCGTCCAAGCTGCGGGACGATGGGAGATAAGCCTTTTCCATCAGAAGGAACATAGGAGCTCGTCTATTTCCTTGATTGCAGTGACATGAGTCGTCGGCAATAACAGTCTCAATAATGCAACTGAAGACCGGGAGATCTTCCTCACAGGCTTAATTCTCTCGGCAACTTTCCCTATCACAGATGGAGTGGGCACGCCGAACCACTGCAGGTACAAGGAAAGGATCACTGCCCTCCTCTCCGTGGAAGGCCACCTTCCTGATTTCAAATAAGCAGCGAGATCATCCCTCAAGCTGGTAGAACAGAGAAAGAGATCCTCTAATCGTTTCCGGAGGGATCCGACAAAGACAGACTGAACGATGCTGCCTTTGGGAGTGGCCAGGCTTCCACTTAACAGAGCCTCACTGTACGTCAAAGCAAGCTGCAGAATTGATTGAAAAAAATATGGTTTGAATGGAGTTTTAGTCCAATAGGTGACGAGAATAATTTCTCTGTAGCTCGTCAGTAAAAGTGATAGGGCTTTGAATAATACCTTCAAACTGGAGACGGACAATGTCTCAGCAGATACAGGAGCTTCTCCAATAATAAAATCACCTATGGATCCAATAGCTGTGTACAGAGATATATATACCTGTAGAGCATTCCAGAATAGAACTTAAGAGATGAACGTAATCTCAAGAATGCACAATGACGGTGATAGCGGGACAAAGCGAACTCGAAACTAGTCTGATGAATAAGAATAGAGATCAGTATAGCAATTGACTAAATCCTTCCCTGACTTCTGCAATCTTCGATATCAGGTCATTGTTTAAGGGAAAAATAGTTCATTACCAAATTTGTATTAGGCCTCTTCTTTCCCTAAAAAGTTTTTTATTATACCTGCAAAAGGGCTGGTCTGTCCTTGCTCATGCACTCAAACAAGACTTGTAAGCAAAATTCATGGAAATCATCATCCGATCTGCAGAAAAGTGGAAATAGGGACTTTAATTACTGGTTGAGAATCAACTAAAAACAAAACAATATAAAGAAAAGGAAATCCCTAATTTGTTTCTTTGCCAATTTCACTTCCATTGGTATGTCGAGCACATACAACACTTGCCTGCTATTCCATGACGGGTCACAGCATAGTTGCGAGAAAGCAATTAAGCTAGGATCAGAGGAAAATGTGCTGACCAGCTGATCAAGAGAAACATAACCATCGCCTCTGTTAGCGTTATATGCCCTAGAGTTTTTCAAACCAAAAACCTGCAACCAAGGAAATGGAATTAGATACCAACCGATGAAATATACTTGGGGAAGAAAAGAGTTTAACGTTTAGATGAACCTTGTGCATTGCCCGTGACAAGAGGGATTGACATCCTATAGGATCATCAATGTATGAGCAAGCGCCAACCTTCCGCTTAATATAAAGGATGCCTGAATTGAATGGGCCATGCCTGGACCCAGGGCTCCACCACGGACTCTCTGAAGATTCAAAAATCAATCATGTTGGACATCATACTAGAAAATTTTCAAAAAAAGAAGAGATTTTAAGTCATGATTCAACTAACCTTCAGGAACAAGGTTTATAACTTGAGGCCAGTATCGGGGACCGCAAACACGAATGGACTTCAACTGCAATATAAACATTCAGTCTTAAAAACTTTGCAAGAACAATCCAAGTTTTCTAGAGCTGCGCAGAAGTTAGAAATATAAGAACTGAATAGACTTGATCGTTCAATCTACTTACGGTAGCTCGTTCGGGCAGAATGCAAGGGGTGACTTCACAATAGCTTGTCTCAGAGTAATGCTCAGTTTCCTTTACAGTAACTTCCAGAGGAGCAAAGACAGGCAAACCAGTGTCAACATCAACTGTTTGAATCCACCGAGCTTCAGCAGCGAGTACATACAAGTGCCTGAATGCCTGCAAAATGAAAGCCAAGTGTCCCAATCAAAAGAAGGTAAAAAGATAACCAAAGAGCAACATACAACAAAGAATAAAGAGGTACAACTTGCTGTTAAAGTAAAATACAGTGTATGATTGATTCCAGGTCAAAATGGTCCAATTCAAAAAATTATTGTAGGACCAAATCTAGTGTGCAAGTAAGGATCACACAGTACCTGGCTTGCAAATGGACAACATTGTTCATCTGAGTATAACACGAATTCAATGCATGCTTAGGTACCTGTAGGTGGCATCGGTTATCATTTGGACCAGTAGGCAGTCGTGGATACAAGGCGATCAGCAGAGCAGCAATCGCACTGTTGCTAGTGGAGAATGTGCGCATGCCTCCGCCAAGAAACAAAAAACCAATAGCTAAGCTTATCTGAAAACCAAATGAAGGAAAATGTGCCATGAGAAACCAGCCAAATCAAATGAAAAATAAAGAATTATAAGGAACTCAATGGCACATAGAGGTAGCTTCCCGAGCTTGTTTCCTAGCTAGGTTCAGTTGAGCATCGGAAAATTAAAATAATTAATCATGCAAAGAGATGGATGGTGATCATCATTTAGATTCATCAACCTATCATTATGTCAAGAGATGTCCTGTTAAGATCGGCAGCATTTAGGCCATGGAAGCATCAACAGCAACAAGGTTGAGAATTGATCCTTTCGAAAACAAAAATTTGATGAATTAAGATTCCCCGGAAAAATGTACTGTTAACAAATCTAAAAGATTTTAGGCCGTGTGAGGGTGAACCACATCAAACATCAAATATGTTACATAACACTAATTTATCTCAAATAACATAAAAGAGCTCATAGGATAATTATAACTCATGCAATCTTAAGTAGAATCCTCATTAAATTTATGAATGAGCTTACAGTCATTTGCGTTCCATAGTTAGGGGGACCATCTGCAGAATGCCTACCACGCAAGAATCTCAATAAGCGTAGTGTTCGTAGATGTCCTGAACCTGCCATAACCTGCTCTTCCCTCACATAAGCATCAGATTCTGAATATATTCTGTAGAAAAACAAAACCAAGAGAAAAGGGTTGATGCACAACTTACCACAGAGAGCGAAAGGACAGTAAGGTGAAGGCAAATTTCCAATGTACCCCGATCTATATAGTGTGAGATTCCCTTTGGGAAAGTACTTCCACTTGTAGAACAGACGGTCTTGATCTGCTTAAATTACAATGTAGTTATTTAAAATGTCAAGAAGCATATGCATGAAAGTAGCAGCATCACAATGTTAGACCTCATTTAGGAAGTAGACAGCATGTTCATAAAGTAACTCCTCTGCTTGCCCATCCCTTGTCCCAGCGAACCTCAGTCCTGCACATGTTCAAGGAAAAGCATTTTCATAAAGTAGAAGCACTTGAATGTTGCATTGAGCTGCTAAATCTTGCACTTGGATATGTTATATTCTCTTTTCAGACCGAATGATTTCCAACAGACTGTCTCTTACCGATAGATATACAGGCCCCTGTGACTACATTAACATAAGCTTTGACAGCGGTATCAATATCTGTTTCTTCGAGATCTTCATTGTCATCTCCAAGGCTTTTAACACCATTTTTCACTATTTCAGGAATTTGTGATTGAACCCACTCCTTTGACGGGTAAACTCTGCAAAAATAATTGAATGAATGAAAACAAGATTTATATCAAGGATATATCCACAGAGAAGCAAAGAACAGGGTATTTTTTGGAGTGCTACCTGCTCCACATTATCAGATTTCGAGCAATTACTCGCAGCATCATGAAGTCAGGCCTTACATGCTGTAGATCATAAGATGTATGAGGAATTGAGAGCCTTGATGAGATTGTTTCGGATTCAGTCTGCAGTTGATGGAATAAGTGAGATTACAAACGAGCATGTGAAACATTGCAATTAAAGGGAATGAACATGATATTATGATTATCATATGCTAGGAAAATTACCTTCAGATACATTAAAGCCAGAGCAACAATAGCCCCAGGTGCCGTGACATGAACATTGACGGCAGCTACATCCATCATCTACAACAAAGAATTAGCCAATTTGTCGAGTGAAAAGCCATAGTAGTCATATCATGTCAATTTTATTACGTAGCTAAATGACTCTCAAAGTGCTTAAAGAAGAGATAAGCTGACCTGTCCAACTCCACGATTGTGCTCATCATTTGATAGTGCTGATGAATAAGATCTTTCCTGACAAGAGAAGAAAATGGTTAGTGAAGAAAAGATATTTTAATATTAAAAACTCTAAAGATTACGTTGTATGCCCATTGAGAGTTCAGACATCAAGAATTATGAAAATAAGGTAGAGTGAAAACACTAATTCTTCAAAAAACAGAATCTAGAATTTATACATTGTGTGCTTCTTTGCCACCAATGTAGTAAAACAAGCGGTCAAGCAAACTGTCTAGAGATCCAAGCATTTCCAGCCCCCGTCCTCCAATTAGGACAAAAAGAGAAAAATCAGCTTAGCACCAAAATTATTAATGATCAAAGAGATGCATATAATTAAAAGTACCCAATGCGACAAGACCCAATGAGAATCCCGAAGAAACAGCATAAGCTTCCCTCTCATGCACATTATCACCTGCACTTCCACGGCCTATTTCACCCTGTGCAAATAAGTAAAATAATAGTGTTACTTAGGTTGTGTGATGATAATTGAAAATGTAAGAAATCCACTTGGTTGATCCATATACTGCTATACATTTAACAATCAAAGAACTGCATCTATGATTGACAGTGTAATCGCACAGATAGAAATAGCTATTTACTTATCTCCAGCAAATTCTTTAAAAAAAAAATTACAACTAGGGAAAAAAGGTGAGGAAGGCCAAGTTAAAAACCTTAATCATAACCAGAATGGTTTTGATTGCATGCATCTAAGAAATGAGTCAAGGATAGAGAACCTGACCTATATTCATTTATTATCACAAAAACCAAGCCAATTTGAAACTTCCGGTGACTATAAAGAAAGTCAGGTTAGCCCAGTCCAATTATAAGGGTAAAATTATTCTCTGCAAATACGCTATCATATTCACAAAAAATGAAATGGTGAAAAAGCTCAGGATGCACTACTTAAGTCTTGCAAAATATCAGTTCCTGTTCAAACATGTGACTGATATTTACTGGAAGAAGAAAAAAAATTGCCAGACAGATGTCAGATATGAGAAAAGGCAGTCTAGGGGAAGAAGCCTGTTGAGAAACGCACCGATAGCATTTGCATAATTTCTAGATGTGATGATCCTTCATAAAGTAGTCCCAACGACAAGAGTGCTGCTGACTGGAAGATTCAAAATTGACGGAGGCAGCTTAGTATTACATCACATTGAAAATCATAGAAGTTGCAAAGTATTCCACAAATTGGTGAGAGGAAAGAAATCAAGGGCAGATATAATACGTCCAACAAAGACCAAATAAAAAAAATAAATAAAATAAATAAGAGAGAGAGAGAGAGAGAGAGAGTGCCATACTAGAGCATTTACCTACAAATATGATGCAGACATGTGATTGAGAGATAAAGATTATATATCAGAGGGAAATCTGATAAATGCTCGCAACATGCAACAATCATTACCTGCAAGAGAGTCGGTAACTCCAGTTCAGGAAAAGTTGAAGGAAGCCTAGCAGGTATGTGAAGGTAAAAAACCTGCCACATAATCGTTCAAAAAGTCAAGAAAGAAAGGCAGTAAATCCAGCGTCCACCAGCCTCAATCATGAAATGGAACATGTGACTTTGGTCGCGTAAGAGCTCTTGCAACTAAACAAACAACTGGAATGCAACTCCAAAGGCCAGTGCATTTCCGACATATATCAAGATATAGTGTAGTATCTCTCTGCTATTAACATCTTTCATTTCCCAAGGGTACATGCAAAAGGTACATGCCTTTGACATTGCCGGATGCATGGATCCTCTATAAGAAGCAGCTAGGCCAAGCATCAACCCCACGGTGGTGCTCTCATGTTGCTACAAATACAAAACACAACATAAAAGGAAAATTCAAATCACCATAGTGCAAGAGAAAGGAATTCTAATCATTTCTGCAGCATTACACTGCGTACTTGCCTCTTTTTACATTCTTATTCTTATATAAGG
Organism: Punica granatum; assembly: GCF_007655135.1. NCBI lineage: Eukaryota > Viridiplantae > Streptophyta > Magnoliopsida > Myrtales > Lythraceae > Punica > Punica granatum. The sequence goes on from NC_045128.1 coordinate 32,867,868, forward strand.
TAAAGTATTGTCCATACACGCCAGTCATTCTATAGTTGCAGAGGCAATTGTCTAATAATTGATTGCATTTGCAGTCACTCAGGCAATAATCAAGCAGCCAAAGAATATAAACCTGGTCGAGATATTTGTATATGTCGGTTATCAATAGAACACGGAGATACCCATGCAATCCCAATGCAAGAAGAAGCCCAGCATGTATAGCATTTGGTTCTTTAGGTTTGTTATAAATAATCCATGTTCTTGACATTTTCCCCTGCAATATTCATTTGAACAATATGATTTAATTTATAATTGGTATGCATATCAATAATCAATAATACCCTTGAATCTATAGAAATTCAGATAGCAAGTGTAAAAACTTCAGTGCATTGCCAAATCACATAAACCGTAATATTATAGTGGCTTTTTTTTTTTACTGAAAGAAAATGCTGTGGAGACATTTTTGTGTGCACCTTAAAAAAGATAACTGACACAACCAATTTGCTAATTTACGTATATACTTGTGATAATTATTCATGCAATAAGGAAACCGAAAAATTTATGCAATAACATAAATGAAATAAATGGGGAAAATTTGTGAATTGTGATGAAGAAGAAAAGGGATCAAAATGACAAACACCAACTCTAGTTCTCCATAAATGTTGCTGTTAAGGAAAATCATAAAGAAACATCATCTCCTAAATAACATTTAATACAATATTCAGATATCCTCATATAATATGTATGAATCTACAAACAAATTGAAAGAGATGGTCGGAGCAAAGGAGACGGGAAGAGATTGGATAGGAAAGAGAAGTTTGAAGAAGAAGAAGACATTCTTGTGTGCTTGATTTATGATGAGGAGCTGTATTAAAGTGTTTTTGGTACAATGAGATTTCAAATAGTTAGGTATATCCAGCAACTCTGTTTAAATTATTAATTTAATTTATCTTTTTTGGAAAAATCTAATGTACTCTCTTTATGCACAATAATGTGGACAAATAAGGTGAATTAAAATATAGGGAACTTCATTTAATCTTATAAGAAATAGGATAAAAAGGTCATTTCAATATGGGGCCCAGGTTTTATAAATATTTGGCTTATATGGCACCTTTTTACTCTCCGCTTCGCCTTCAATAACATATAGATTCTGAAAAAAACAAAGCAGCAGCAGCAACAATGAAAAAATGATACCTGAAGAGGGGCCAACCTTAGACCAGCAGCTACAGCATTATGGAATTCGGGCCAAGACTTGAGCTCTAGTATGTTCCTTATATTGGGATCTAAATTGACCTATAAGTCTCATGTTGTGTCAAGAAGGCTTCATTTGATGATTGGAATAGAAAGGACAGGGAAATAACTGTGTGAAAGGAAAACATGAGAAGCAAAGACAAGACTTTAAGAATGTCACTAGCTACTTTCTCAAACAAAATTCCACATTGCAAAAAATTTAGATACTGTTGCTCTATCAATGTAAAATTTCTCGGTGAAAAGTTTAACTCTCCGTACTAAGGAGAATTAGAAACTGTACTGCATAAAATTATAATATTACTGTACTGCCTGTTCTACGCGTGGCATTAGACGTGTCAGTTATGTATAAAGCCGTTTGAGATCAATTAGCTCTAGGTAATAATAAAATTATAAAATCTCCTTGCTAACATCCGCTAAATTGCAATTGGACTAAACACATATAGTTGAGATTAAAATATAAAAGAAAATGAAAAAAAAAAATGAAGAGGCAATTTTGTCTGTGGGTGAGATTGGGATAGGTGGTTAGCAAGATCTTAGGAGGGTGACAAAGACAAGGCCTGAACTTTTTAGAAGTTAGCACTTTCATAAATGTGTTTGACCATACTATGCTTAGTTACCTTTTGCCAATGGTTGGAAAAAATTTGTTCAAAATAACATTCGAAAGTTAAGGTTGTAACAAAAGAACTGCCCAGGCTTATTATTAGTAAAGATAAAACAAATATGTATCACCCGCAGAAACAAGAAAGATAAAGCAGGATATGTTACAAGGGCGTGATATGACATACAGTTGCATTTTGCTGGGCAGGTAATCGACCCGCCAAAACAAGCTTTGGCACAGTAAAGGCCTGCAACATAAGAGCAAGAGATGCTAAAAATCTTTAAGCACTTAAGTGAGAGAGAGAGAGGGCCGAGAACGATATGTGACAAGTACCTCTGTTAAGAGAGTGAAAATCGTCGCAAGAGTAAATGCACCCCGCCCAAAAGGAAGCGCAGTGGTCCTTTGTGCTAATTGCCAGAGCTGGGCCTATGAAAAGGAGAGGATAGGAGCGAATATATCAGACAAATTATTCTTGGGAGCTTGATCAGTAAACAAAGTCCAAAAGGCAATTTTACCAAAACTACAGTGCCATGCAACAGAATAGAAGAAAGAGAACCTGCTGGAGATCCTGATCAGAGGCATTAGGGTTAACAGATGTCTGAATAGCGACTGGTCTTGCAGAGCACAACAGGCGCCTTACCTGAAATGAAGCTTTGCTCATCAATATCAGAGTATGAGCACAGCTACTTTTAATTTAAAATAAAGGGCAAGACCAAACCTCATTTAAGCGCAAATCCCGACCATATCGTAACTGAGTGGTGGCAGTGAAGATATGCTCCATACCATCTGTCATAGACCCGTCAATGGAGTCTGCATCCTCAAAGGTTGCACTGTCAGGCCCAATCGGATCAGAAACCGTCGATGGAATTGTAACTGGGTGCAAATGAAGCATGTAGGGCGTAGACATAGACAGAAGATTCGCATTGTTCCAGGTTTCAAGTTCACCATTGTGTGCCAAACATGAAAATGCCAGATCTTCTCGACCAAGAAGAAAGTAAGCAGCAGCAGGCCAGTCAGTAGGAGGAGATTCTCGGCATTTGTCCAATGCCTGTCAATAACCCAATAACAATAATGATGATGATGATGATGTATGCAATGAAGGATACCCAGCAAAACGTTAGATTTTCTTTGGATGGGATATCATATTCCAAGAGATTTCAAAATAAAGTGATTGGTTTGAGATGCCCTTCATTTGAAATCCCTTATTTTGGATAGCACAACCTTAGGAAGAATTTGCACAAGGAATTTCGACGCCCTTTATTTGGCCATGGAATTTCAGTAGGGACTTTATGCACCAATAAAATGCTTAAAGACGTTGGGACCCATGATTGAGGGCACCATGGATACCCCAAATCTCAGTCTCATTAACCCTTGGTATGTGCATGACCCCTGAGAACCACAAGAGATTGGATACTGGAAACATGATTTCTAACTCACATGTCGCAAAGGAAGGGATATGCCAGAAGGCAGGTTATCCAGTTGCTGCAGTCCAAAATTCTCCCCAACCATTGCCAAAACAGTATGCTCCTCACCGGTGGAATACGAGCCTGCAGCAATATTGCAAGAAACTCCAGAAGAGAGTTTCTTCCCAACGTGTTCAGCACCTGACAATAAACTATAAAACGAGACTATTTTTCTGGCCCAGCTCACAACTGAACTTTCATCATTGCAAACTAGAGATGGCAGATCACTGATGTCGGCAGAATTATAACCACGTTGCAGTGAGATCTCGAGCCATCTGAACAGGCTGGGAGGAGTTTTCCAGGATAGAGAGTCTGGACCAGTTCCAACCTTCTCGACAAGAGCAGGAAAATCACGAACATAATGATCTATGTAGCTTCTTTCCCCTAGAGAATTTGCAATACTGCATAGAAGACCAGACAAAAGCTCCAGATCCCTGTAAGCAAAAGTAAAAATCACGAAACAGTGAAACATCTGTAAATAGGAGTCAAGGAAAGTATAAATCCATCACTTCACTCGCACAAACAAGACTGAAAATGTACGACTTTCAATTGATAAAATTCAAATAGTTAAATCAGAGTTTCTCACATAAACCTGCCATCTGATTATCAGTTGAACTTCCTTCCGTACCATCTCCTAATTCTAACTTCACCCCAATGCTATCAAAAAGCAATTCTTGCAGCTTCTAAACATCCCATGAGTTTACAAACTGTAATTATTTCAATTATTTTCCCTAGCATTATATTTAACAGAAAATGACAATGAAATGATAAAAGCAGCAGAACATAGGGGAAGAAATAATAACTTTTCCAGCACAAGACAATATAATTTGATATGGGGAAAAAACCAACGTGAGAAATTAAGTTGGTGCACATACCATTTGCGAAGATTATTCAGTTTGAGGCATTCATATACTGCATGCAGAGATTCTAAGCTCTTCGTCAATAGCTCAGAATAAAATGAGGATTCTCCACTGAGTTTAGCTTCCATGCTTGATTGTTGATGACCCAATTCCTGAATATCAAGAGAGCCACTAGAGAAAATACTGGCAAAAGAGTTGGTTTTGCAATAATTTCTGTGGAATTGGCTGTTTATAAGGAACTCCCACGATGACGAAGACGCTGAAGCTGAATGCTCAGCCAAGCTACCTTTAAATCTTCCACACATTCGCATCATAATGCTACAGAAAGAGTCCCACTCTGAATCAACACTAGAGTCAAACTTTGATAAGTACGAAGAGTCAGAATCACCCCAAAGAAGCACAAGAAAATGATTGTAGGAACTGGAGCAGAGGCCTTCAGCCATGGCTGTTATGCAATCATTCACCAAAGAGGAAGAAGGGCTCCGGCGCAATGCACATCGAAAAATCTACACAACCAACAATAAGTAAATATATAATTCTTCCATGAAAGTTTCTGCAGCAAAGCATGACAGTACCATATGAATCAGTTGATTCACCTTTCCATTATTGACAATCACATTGATGCGCCCTTCAATAGAGTCTGCTAACCCGATAATCTTAACATCAGATCCAAATGCCACATTCTCCGAGAGCTTCAGATTATGTGGAAGTTGAGATTCACCCAATGAAGAAGGTAACAAGTACCTACACAAGCATTGCTTCCCTGACTGCAGTTATGGTACATACATAAGTTACACCAATCAAACAAACTTTGGACTGAGGACGAGACCATGTTGAACAAGAAGAACGTCAAGCAAAATAGCGATGCTCGCTCAATAAACCTATCAAAAGGCAAATTTTAAATTATATTTGGTCATCTAATGGCCTCCAATAAATTTTAGCTTATAAAATTAAATTCTATTTTCTTGTCCATTACTTTAAGGAATCTTCTACAGTACATGGAACAAAAATGAAGGTACCATAACAAAAAGAAGGGGACTGTCTACAGTAATCCAATAGAAACTGGACGCATAGAAAATATATAAAAAGAAAATGAATATTACTATTCATGGAAACTGAATTCTTTTTCAATAGGAAGTATAATGAGATAGAAAACATTTAAAGAATATCAATATTTACATAAACCATGAAATAAAGGATATTGCTTCTAGCCAGAACACTAGGTGGTCAGTTAAATGAAAAAATTTCTGTAATTAAGCTCATCCCCTAAGAACCGACTTCTGCAAACAAGATGTTACACAATTGTATGTTTGAACTCTTGTAGAAAACCATGTCAACAAAGATGATAACAGCGAGCATCTGCAATCTTCCAGAAGAGAAAAATCAATCATCTATGCTGCTTACATAGAGAAGGATGGCGTTCTCGGGAGCCAGAACGACAATATCTGTATGAGGTAGAAGTCCCAGTTTTACCCTGCGAGGGAAAAAGGAAAGGAAAGGAAAGGATATTAAAGCTTCTCTACATTATTTTCAGGTAATTGAAGGATGGAAGTCAATGGTCTGATGAGACTTGGACCCCAAATGATGATGAGTTCAATTCCTTAAAAATGGGGATACTGCTACTATAATTAGGAAAAGAAGAAACAGAAAGAAGGGCAACAACAACTTTACCCTGGGCGTGTTACTGTCACCGGTGCAGCTGAAACAGCTGGAATACTCCAGCTCATGTCAGGTTTGACATCAAAAAGGATCTCATTGTTAATTTCAATAGTCTGAAGCCTCACTGATAACAACTTCTTCTGTCCTTGAAGAAGGAAACAGATTATGGGAGCTGTATCATCATCTGTCGCCAGAAAAACCTGACAAAACCAAAGTTAGATTGTCAAAACAGGGAAGTATTAGATTAACCTTTTATCCTGTTCCACATATCCAAATTTCTATTCCCTCGAGTTGCATTTCATTTAGATGATCTCAATCACTTTCACTCGCAACCATGATTTTCATATAGAAATTGACTCTGAACTTTGGATTATTCTGATGATCCCACTGCATGTGAAGATCACCAGATTACCATCATCACAAGCAAGACCCCCTTTTCCAAAGGTCGAAACTTTCCAGTCCCTCAAGTTGCACTCCATTTAGATGTTCTAAACATCCGTCACTCTCGACTATTGGTTTTCGTACAGATGTAGGCTCTGAAGTTTGGATTGTTATGATGATCCCACTGAATGTGAACAGCACCAGATTACCATCTTCACAAGATTGAACCTCCTTGAAGCCAAATATATATCATACAAGATAGGTCATTTAAAAGGCCTATAACAACTTTATAGTCTATCCATTTGCATGGTCACTGGTTTAAATCTATATATTTGCCTACTCAATCATCTCTCAAGGAAACAACGAAGCAGGGAATGAAAACTGGCACCTTAGAAGCAGCTGTATGAGCAACTTTTCCCTGCCAAATCCGACGGAACAAAAACTTCTTGGGCAAAACACAAGCAGGAATTATGTCCGAGGAAGAAGAAGCTTTTTCTTCGAGGTTTGAACTATGGATTTCAGCAACCCATAAGGAATGTTGCATCTTTCCTTCAGAAAAGTTAAAATTTAAGAATAAGAAATTGAAGTGCTTCAGCTTTGATGGACTATGATTGCAGAGAAGCCTTACCTTTATTATATGAAGCCATAAGAGGAACTTGATCACTTGTCCATATAGTTCTTTCATCAAAATCCTTCATTATGTTGACTTTTCCCCTTTCTTCAATATAAATGAGCTGCGGCTATGCACATTAAAGGTTTATTAGCAATGGTACATACAAAACCACAGATAAATGCCAACTGAAGAACCTTGAATAGTAACTATCATGCATACCTGTGGTTCTTCCATTGGATTCTTTAGAATTACATGAGATGACGACAGGGCTGTATTTCCCTTCACCATATTATCAAACCCACTCAGAAAATAATGATTTTGAGGACTTTGTCCCGTTTCTTTTCTAAGGCGGGATATTTCAGAAGCACCAAATGAAAGACTGGAAGATGTGCTAGGAACACTTGTTGAGAAATCTCCTTCAGCTGCTTGTTGTAGAAGCAAACCGCATGGAAGAGGCCAAATTGATGTGATGGTACGAGGCAGCGGGATCTCCACAACTTGACCTGTAAAACAATCTCAAAAGTTATTCGTAAAAATAAAAAATACATGTGAAACTAAGGAAAATGTTCAAGTACATATCCTTTTGGACTCCAATTGCCTTCACAGAAGACAAAACAGAGTATAGTAACATTATCAAAATTGTTCGACCAAAAGAAACTGATGAAGCATGGTTTTCTCTTATGTACCTGAAATACTGTAGATTGCCAAGGATTCAATTTGCAAGACGCAAAGAAGGGCTTCTGATTTTTGACTGAATCGACCCCAACATGCCTTGAATCCAAGTAAAAAGAGTCAGAACATGCTTAAGTTGATCTTTTCTTTATTTTTTGAACAAAAAGAAACTATTGTAATTTCACTACTAAATATTGACATGAAGTCAAGAAAAGCTAGCTCTGACATGTAGTAATAGATTTAAGTATGTGCGTTCTGCTTTCTCTTTCAAACTAAGTCGATTTACTTAACCACACACAAAAATGATATGAGTTTTCAATTCTACATACACAACATACCATGATGACAGTAGATGATAGGGTGAATCTTTTATGCACTCGTGAACCAGTACTCCATATAATCCTGGCAAGGGAAGCAAGATATAAGCTCTCGACTATAAATAGTATCACATAAACATGAATTAAGCAAAAGATCTGGAGCAGGCCCCTTGCTCATCCATAGTGACCGATAATCTCTGTCCAGTATCAGAGATGCCATGGTCTTTGTTCAATTTGGCAGTTCCAAAATATTAGGGCAGTAAACCAACAAGCTTATTCCTTCATACTCAGCTATATCCCAGCAACTCCAGGGACACTACAGGGCTCACGGCATATCCCCGGACAAATGGACAACCTTTAGCACGAGAACCCCCATGTTTATAATGCCTTATTAAGATTACAACAACAGCCAGCCACGCGTTCATAGATGTTCTTGAACAAATTATTCATCGGTAAGTAGTAATCCCCTAAAGGAATGGAAAAGTCACTTCATTTACAAATTTTCCAGAATTTGAGACATAATTATCCCAACATAGACCGGCAACTTACACACGTGTTAAACAGACAAGCATCCACACTGAAAAAAGTCCTTAGACGGACCGGGCAGCGTCATAAGATAATGATTTGGCAGAACAAGGTCGTAGCAGTAACTCCTCAAGCTCTCACTTCCCAACAAGATAACTGTAAGCTAACCATTCAAATCTAAGCAAGTAACTGAGAAAACAAATCCAATTGGAGATATGCACGCCGGGAACCCGCATTCCTGGATGACCGTGCCGGTATTCGATCAACAAAATTCGAAATCTCCGCTTTAAAACCTTAATTTTGTTCTCCCCACTCGCATTTGCCAAAAGTGAAAAGAAAGAATCAAACTTGTAATATGCAGAGAGCTCACTTGTTCCCCCTAATGAAGAGCTCATGGTCACACTGGCCGCTCGTGGAGGCATCAGGGCCGGAGTCGGGATCCTCCCGGACGGTCTGGGGATCGAAGAGGAAGTAATCGTACTTGTCGGCAGGGTCGTCGAGAGGCTTGCCATCGAGAGCTTCGGCAATCAAGGCGAACGGCCGGAACTCGCCCAGCACCGTGAGCTCCCGGACTCCCGGCGGCATTGTCGGAGCTGGGTCCAGTGGTCCGAAACAGTGCGGTGGCCGAGATGAGCGAGCAGCCGAGAGGTCCGTTGATTCTCCCACCGAGACTCTGTCCCGCCCTTTTTTTTGTTTTTCTTATTTTTCTTTTTCGTTTTTCGGAGACATTATGGTGGGAATTTCCGAAAACTCGAATTTTTGCAAGGGGAGAGAAAGCGTTTTTAAACCCTAGCCGGGAGGTTTTGGGTGGTGTTTGGACGCGGGCTCGGAGTTGCTCCGCTTCTGGAGAAGGATGACCTTCGCTGGGGCAATCCGGATACTCGATTAAGCTGGGCCCACTCGCTCCGCCTAAGAGACTTGGGTTGCGGGCCTGGACTAGCACAGTAGGCCCAACCTTTAAAAAGGCCTGACGTTAAATGTCATAATAAAAATGCACAGATAATTCCGTTGAGAAGAATCGAACTTGAAACCTTAATCTTTAGGCATGTGCGAATGCCACCGTAAGGCGTACAATGTCCCCTTTCTCATGGCTCACTCTATCTTGAACTTCATGGCAGTTTGCCGTCATTGGCATGGCCAAGTTTGTCGCGAATAGGGAGAATGGCTCCCTTCGCATGATTATGTTCCACAAGTGTTCAAAATGATTGGAAAGAGCTGGTCCTTCTAAGAAATCGAACTGGCTTTTGTTAGAGACGGTCGATATATAGACATGCTTGTGCTAGTTTTATTTCATAGTATGTCTTATTATATCTTGAATATAACAATAACAAGAAATTTATAATAAGGGTTTTATATTTGAATTGATTAGACTCTCTACTTGCATTACGCGTGGTTTGAATTTTTTTTATTTTATTTCTTTTATCATTCTTTGCTACATATGTATGTGTGTGTGGCTGGGGGGAGGGGGGTGATGGGGTAATCCGTAGCACTTATTCACGTAGAGTTCTTTTCAATACCTTATGGAGGTTAAGTAAAATTAGAGCAGCGCTGCAACCTCCGAAATCGGGGGCTCCGACTGTCTCCTATGTGGCAGAATTGTAATTAAATACAAAAGGAGGGGCATTTATTTATTGCCTCTTATTCGCGGATCGAAGGTTACTTTTTTTCGGAGGAAAAAGTATTTATGATAAAATTAATAAAAGAAAATGCTGAAAGGGAAGACAAAAGATGGAGGGAACGGTGTGAGTGGAGAGAGAAATTACAGGAAAGTGGGAAAATTACTTAGGCGGTTAATAAAACATGAATTTATCAATTATTTTTTTAACTTTTAATAATATAATGGTTAGTAAAATTATTAGTTTTATTTAGTGATGGACATTTTGGGAAACGAATGTTAGACCAACTTCAATCTTTCTCCTTTTTGTAACATGATAGATGGATAGATAATAAGATTTTCCATCAAATAATGCATTTTTTTTGGAGAATAAGCTCCATGCTGTTGATTATACTCGAAAATTAAGACACTAGATCAGCTTATGAAATAATAACTTCCTAATTACCATTTAACTCGATGAAAGGCCCCCAAATATGCACGGGCTAGCTGCTCGGATTAAGGAAATAACCGTTGAATGGTATTAGGACGAAAAAATTTGACAAATTATATAGATAACAAAGTGAAAAAATAATAGTTAACAAAGAATATATCCCTTGTAATTTAAGGCAAAAAAAAAACAGAAAAAAAAAAAGAAATACCAACAACAGCGAAAACACTAGTCCTAAGAATTACCCGATAAAATTTAAATGTCTATCTCCATATAAGTCAATAAGTAAACTAATATTAGTTTGAGATCAATCGTATATGAGTTTTTGTAATATCAAATAATTACTACAAGTCAATCTCAAGATTTATCTAAAATATGATTTTCATATTGCAAAATTTTTACTCTAGTTTTCGTATTATTAATGTAACATTTACCTTTCAAGAGCAACCGACTTGTACATGAAATTGAAAAATATGTTAGAATTTGAAGGTGGTGTAACAATACTTATACTCATCAACTTCTATGATTTAGTTATATTGCTTGGACTTCTACTCTAGAACTTCCCCAAACTAATCTCTCGCTAGGTGGTGGCACGAAATTATGTCACTTCACATTTTTATCGGTGATGAGACGAAAAATATACCAATCATAACTTTATTTCAACGAAAGAATAAACGATTCTAATTTCAACCGACACTCCTAGTGGAAATCACTAACATGGTCCATCATATATATGAAGGTTGTAATTTCTTTAATAATCATGATGGATATCTCCCACTCTCAAATTACAGAGTTTGAGTGCGGTTCTGATGTATGTGTGGACACTGAAAACTACTTTCTGGACAATTTTGCTTTTATCAAAGCCCTCACAAAATACTTGGAAGCCGAGAATCTCATTGTGGACAGAAGCAGAGCACCTCAAGAAGGAAAGAAAAGTTATTCTTTCTAAGGAATTCGATATAAGTGTTAAGTTTGTATATCTGCATATAATAAATAGCAATAATCACATCTAATTCAATATCAATAGTGGCGTCATACTTTGATTATAGGTTTATCTCGTGATCCAGATCTTCGTATGCGAGTTGATAGTTTGGAGGCAATCGAACTAAGTAACCCGGACTCATTTCTATTATTTGCGAAATAACAAAATAGAATTTCTATACGTGTCATTGAATTATGCGAAATGCTATAATAATGAAAAATAATAATTACTTTATTTGAGCCTGAAACGATTTGCGATTTTTAAAATCAGGATCAAGTATCGAAACTTATTGGCGTATGATATTAATTTTACTGAAATTGGTTCGAGTATGCCGTGTGATATTCTTTTGAGTATATGGAATTGTCTAGAAATGGACTTGTTATTTATGATTATTGGAAAATATATTTGAAGTACCTCCGAACATATGAACTGTTTGGATTATTAACCTATTTATAATGACATAAATGTCTTCAAAATTATGGGATTTATTGAAAACCGAATTACTATATTTATTATGTTATAAGACTCATTTGTCTACTAAAGTTTCGAGTATAGTGACCGTTGTCAATGGGACATAAATTGGCATAGCGACTGTTGCTAGCAGGTTATAAATTGGCATAAATGACCGTTACCAGCGGAATATAAATTGGTACAGTGAACTATTACCAGCACGATTAAACCAGTAAATATATAGAGGATATGTGCGACAAGATGAAGTGTTGCCATAGTGATAAGACAACGAGCTATGTTTTGATATCGATATTTTGAATCAATGAATCTATGTTATATGAATATGTTTGAAAGCAATATTTGAACATGATTTATTGGTATGAAGTTTAGTCTATTTATTTTGATAATATTTTTATAAAATAAATTATTGAACTCATTTGGTCTGAGATATCGTTTTACAAAAATATACCCCGATCGAACTATTGAATTCACTTGATACAAAATATTAATTGAAAGTGATACTAGTGTTTAATTTCATTGAAAATTGAACTTATTATCCTATCTTCGAATTTTTTTTTTTTTTTTTGGATAAATGATGAAACTTCATTGATAACAGATGAATTTACATCAGAAACCAATACCATTTTCCTCTATACGGAGTAAAATAAAAAAATACCCAAGAGTTACTCCCAAGTCAACTAGTTGCAGTATCAAAATGGTGAAACATATGCCTCGCAATGATAGAGTGTGCAATTTTGCATGAGAATCGAGGGAGAACAGACAACTTTGCTTTCACATCCGAGAAGATCCTTCGTATTATAATTGTTGGAGGCGAGACTTGATTCCGGTAGAGCCTGGCGTTCCTCTCCCTCCAGATGCAGTAAATGTAGTGAGTCCAGAGAAGTTTAAGACATCTTCGGAATATTCATTTATTTAAAATTCTAAATTTACGATTATATTGGTACGAATCTTATTCTCGATGTTAAAGTGATTACATATAATTGTTTGTAATAAATTTTTATAGATGTTTGATCCAGTAGAAGTGAGTTTTGGTTACTTACTGAGCATGTGGAGCTCACCCCTTTATAATTTTCCCCCCATATTCAGATTCAGGAGAATTGAGAGCTAAGACGCTAGTAGGTTCAAGGAGCCGGATTGCTAGGAGAATATCGTGCTTTTGGGTTATTTTGGTATTTGTTAGAACTATGGAGTTGTTAGAAGTTGTGATGCTATAGAGAACTTTTATTCTAAGATTTCATTGTGTATCGACCCATTAGGAGATTATGTTTATTAGTTTTAATAAGGGTAAATTACAAAAAAAAAACTCAAATTTTGTAAAATATCTCAATTTTATTATAAATTTTGTTTTGTAACAGAAAAAATCGTAAGTTTTCTAAAATATCTCAAAAATAACATCCATTATAACTTCCGTCAATTTTTACTTACGTGAACTGTTAAAGGGACCCACCATTAGCAACAAAAATTGACGGAAGTTATAACGGAGGTCATTTTTGAGACATTTTAGAAAACTTATATTTTTTTTGTTAGAAAACAAAATTTAGGACAAAACTGAGACATTTTACAAAATTTGAATTTTTTTTTTGTAATTTGCCCCTTTAATAAAGAACAACTTTGGATCATAAAATAGATGTTTTTGGTAGATGGTTTCGCTTGCTATGAGGGTTGTCTTGACCTTTCAGCGAACGGCCAGTCACATTTCAGTGGCTTGAAAATGGGATGCGACACAGAAGAGGATATCATGCATCGTCCTCCTGTTCTTGTTCATTCTACACCTTATTCAAGGGCAAACGTTTAGATTGGGCACTTAAAATAACTTTTTTCATCCATTCTCGAGCTTTCTGACAAATTGATATTAATCAGGTACGTACGAGAAAGACTAGACGGTAGTCCGACGACAGCAGATAATATCACCAATTAAGCTATACGTACGTACCAGCTTCAATACCATTCTGCAAATTCCGAAAAACTACTGGGACCGTAGCTCTTGGGATGTCACTTACGATACGATTATTAGAGGGGAAAATAGCGTAGAAAATCACATAGTTTCCCCCAAATTTTCCATTCTATCAACTTTTCAAATTTTGGCCTGAAAAATCAAAATGCTTCCTTTCATTTTCCCCTTTTACCAAATTTCGACTCTAATGGTGCTAACGTGGCCATTATTTCTACCCACGCGATAGACAGAGTCAGACGTGAAAAATATGACAATTGACTTTAAGCTAAAAAAACCATATAATTTGTCAATTTTCCTTATCTACCGAAATTATTTGACATTTTTCCTCAATCTACTTAAATATCAAAACTCTAAAAATTCACATATTTTTCCTATGCTCTAAAAACTTTGAATTTCAAAGTCATATATGTACGTCGGTTTGAATATTGAAAACTATTGCATTTATTCCCGCATTTATATTTTTTCTCAATTTTACCATAACTTACGAAAATGACACGAAGCACCCCAATATTTAAGATAATTTTTTAAATCTATCACACCGTCAATATTCCATTCATTTTGGACGGAAAATCTAACGTGATACGTAATGGTACTGAGTGAAATTGTGTGGGCCACCTCCTATATTGTCTGACATGAAGAGTTGATCCATATCATTTTTGAACTAACTATTTTCATCGCTCAGGCCACCATATTGCGAGTTATTGAGTGCTATGAAACTGATATAATGAACTCTTCATGTCAGTCAATATAGGAGGTGATTCATGCACTGTCATATCAGAGGGGACACTAAAGGCCTTTGCCCTTCCACCCCTTTGATAATAGAGAGGGAGGGCAGAGCTTTTGATTTTTTCAACCGTTACATATCACACCATCAATATTCCATTCATTTTGGACGGAAAATCTAACGTGATACGTAATGGTACTGAGTGAAATTGTGTGGGCCACCTCCTATATTGTCTGACATGAAGAGTTGATCCATATCATTTTTGAACTAACTATTTTCATCGCTCAAGCCACCATATTGCGAGTTATTGAGTGCTATGAAACTGATTTAATGAACTCTTCATGTAAGTCAATATAGGAGGTGATTCACGCACTGTCATATCAGAGGGGACACTAAAGGCCTTTGCCCTTCCATCCCTTTGATAGATAGAGAGGGAAGGCAGAGCTTTTGATTTTTTCAATCGTTACGTGTCACGTCAGATTTTCCATATAAAATGAATGAAAATATTTGATGGTGCGATAGTTTTGAGGAACCAATAATTTTGAGAAGTGTCACGTCAGATTTTCCATCTAAAATGAATGAAAATATTTGACGGTGTGATAGTTTAGAACCAATAATTTTGATGAATGAAAATAATTTTGATGAATGAAAATATTTGACGGTGTGATAGTTTACAACCAATAGTTTTGAGATTTGACGGTGCGATAGTTTTAAGGAACCAATAGTTTTGAGAAGTTACCTAAACATTGAGTTGCCTCGTGTCATTTTCATTTTCATATGCTAGTGTTATTTTCATGTGCTAGGATAAAATTAAAAAGACATACATATATTGGGATATAATTATGAATATTTTTCAGTATTTAAACTAAAATATATATATATGATTTTATAATTCAAACTCATAATCTACATTTTAAATGTAAAAAAATATTTGAAATTTTTTTAAATTTGTGATATTTCGATAGATTGGAAAAAATTATCGAACAATTCTAATAAATTATGAAAAATCAACAAACAATCTGAACTTTTAACTTAAAAGTCAATTGTCCTATTTTTCACGTTTGACTCCGTATCCGTCTGCCCCCTATGCCTAGTAGACAGAAATAATTTCCGCATTTGACTCCGTATCCGTCTGCCTCGTAGACGGAACTATGTGATTTTTTTAAGCTATTTTTCCTTGTTATTAAAAAATGCCATATCTTCACACTACCGAAAAATGCTATATATCTTCAACCTCAAGTAATTATGTCGTGCTGCCAATATTTTTGGAAAGAACCTCAGGAAGATATCAGAAAGAAGCTCGAAGAAGAAAGGAACGTTGGAGGGACATGACAATGGAAAACACAGAAACTTCTTATACTCGTACATTAAGTTCCTCCATTACACGACCCAAACTGAGAAGGCACAAGACTAGGAACCCTTCGGACGACACGAGTGACGAGCCCCCTCTCGGCACGACCAGGGAAAAACAAAAGGACGACACATGCTAAACCAAACTCAGATTAAGACCACTCTTGACCCATCCGCGAAAAACCTGGTCGACAGAACACACGGAAACAACAGCCTATGTACACACACTTACAAGTCAGGTGCCCAACTAGCTAGTGAGAGGCACGCGCATACTAGATGCGTGCGTTAAGTCTTGTTCCTGTACTTGGACTCGTCGAAATCAATGCCCTCCCGGGCAGCCCGCTCCCCTCCGGACTCATCGCCGGTGCTCAGCCCTCCCTTGCGGCCCATCTCCTGGTATCCCTCGGGTCCCAGCTGCTCCCTCCTTGTCTGCCCCCCACGGCTCCTCCCTGTACATGTTCATACGTACGTAATTAGCGTCATGCAGTTATACGTACCATAATAATTTTCACCCGAACTGAAATGCAAAACAATGAATAGACAACGACCTTCAGCAAGGTGCTCCTGAGCCTCGAGGCTCTTGCCGCCGGTGCCACCGGGCACGACTGTCTCCCCCTGCCTGGCCCTGCGGTCGAGCTCCTCCCTCTCCTGCTTCGACGCCATCTTTGCCTTGCCCGAGTACGATATCTTACTGCACTATTAAGCTTTTACTACTCACTGCAACTGACAGGTCTCGTTACGTGCTACAAAACGATTCCGGCGTTGGAGGATGCTATTTATACAGGAGAGCATGGAGGCTCTTGTCTGACACGTGTAGGATGACGCGGCACAGCGGGGAGGTGGGTCGTTTGACACGTGGAAGGTGGGAGGCCGAGGCTGTTGACACGAGTCGTGGCGTAAGCGGGAGGGGCCATTGTGGCCTGACACGTTAATCCTCCGGTCCACCGGTGGTGAAAAAATTATTATTAATCCGACGATCCCTGCAAGCGGTATGGGCCAGGCCTTGGCCACAAGGCCCAATTCGATCCTTTCGAGAAGGTCCAGTTCATTATATTGGGCTCTAAATGGGCTATGGAGCCGATTCAACGCTGCACGCTGCACAACACAGCTTCTCTTTCTTTTTTTTTCTTTTTTTTTAAATTCCATAAAACCTCGACAAATCCAGTTCGAATCTAGTCGGCCCACTCATGTATAAAACTCTCACAACATTGAGAATTGTTAAATTATACTAAATATGAAGATTGGACGAAAATTTTAACTATAAAATTATTTCCCTTTGAATTACAGGTTGAAATGTAATATTGTTGTGCTTAATAATTACCTTAGATTACTAAAAATATGAATAACAATATAATATATAGTTAATTTTTATAGGATAAGATGTGGATCCCCACGACTTGAACCAGGTTACTATATGAGAATTCCATGTGCTCTGTATGTAAACTATTAACCAATTATAGAGGTAAAATTTTAACTCGAGAAAGTAATTACAATAAGTTCTCACTTTACATCGAACCAAACAGTTTTTAAAACGACTAAACCAACCGTTCTGTTTTAAAATTCAAAAGAAAAAAAAATAATTGAATGTCACCCCTTTTGAACTGACAGGATCAAAGCTTGAAATTGGACAGGGAATGTTCTGATTCTAGAACCCAAGAGATGCAGAAATATTTCTTGACATGCTAGATTTTAATAATATGTCCCGGGAATCGGGTCCATAAGCCGTGCAGGTTTTCCGTTTTCATTTTCTCAAAAACTACCATGAAACTAAGGCGACGAGAGTCATTCTAATATTTTTTTGGATTAATCTTACTTTTTTGAAAAATCGAATCAAATAATATCGAGGGAAAAAAAATCAAAGGAAAAGCATCATTCTTCTCATATAAAATTAGAAAACGTAAAAAAATGATCTCGACTTTCAAGAATCAGTCTTGGGATGAGCTTATGCGACATCTATTCTTTGAAATTTATGAATTCGATATGCTAACCCAAAATCCTAATTTATTTTCCCCGTTTGGTGAACTTGTTCATAAATAATTCCTTCAAAATATAATGGACACTTTGAGATAACTCCTCATTCAAACTTTCTTTATTCTCACAAATTATACCGTAATTGGTTACTCGTAACTTTTTGCTTAGAGTCTTGAACATCTTCATGTTACCATAATCTTAGGCTTCGTCTAGGAGCGCAATGATGATTGAATAAATTATTTATTTATTTTTTACTGATCACTAAATATAAAAAGTGTTTGGTGGTTGATTTCAAAATTATGATTTTGTTGATTTTAATGGTTGAAAATGCGATTTTCTCTATATGCTTATGGAAACTGCTTCTACTAATATTAGTTTAAACAGTTTCAAATTATCATCTTCCAAATATTTGACTTTATTATGAAATCATATTTATTTTTCAGTAATTATATTACAGCACTCTCATGTCGGTAATGGTAGAGTCCCAAATCGAGTCTTAATAGGGGTAATGCCGCATGACCTGACAAAAGCACTTATAGTTTCATTAGGAGCCAAGTCATCTGATAACTAGCCCGCTGGCATGATTGAAGATTTTTCTTACGACTTTGATGGACATGCAAGAGAACTCGGTCAACTTGTCTGAGTCAAAGCAAATGGCCGACGACAACAGCTAAAAACATTTAAGAAAAGCAAACAATTACCAACGTCAGTAAATTAACCTAACACCACGTGCCAATATTCCTACGGCAATCTCCGTCAAAAGCTGAAAACGGCCGTCTTCTTTCATTCCCTTCAGCAAGAAGCTTCATATATAAGTCCCCATATTCTTCTGTTGAGTGACAGATTCCCCATCCATTCAGACAAACAAGACCAACCACTCACCCACCGATATGGCATCCGCCGCGATCGCTCCGTCGAACTCGCCCGTGTTCTCGCCATCTATATTCTGCAAGACGCCGCCCTTCTCAGGCCTGAGCGTGCCGTCTCTGCCCCCACAGTCTCCGGTGCCACTGATACTCCAGCCAAGATGCGGTGCCCCTGGCAAGGACAGGGGAAACTCTGCTATGGAAAGGAAGAGGCCCCCGAGGATAGCTGTCCCGGCTGGGTTCTTTGCAGGCGTGACAGACATGGAGCCGCAGAGAGCGAAGGAGGAGGAGGAGGAGGAGGTCGCAGACGAAGGAGATGGCTATGGGGTTTATTCGAAGAGGGGGAGGAAGAGAGGCCGCTTGGAGGATCGGTACTCTGCTGTTCTTGGTCTCCAAGGAGAGAGTGATCAGGTAAGTGTATTTTCTTTTCTTTTTTGGTGCCGATGGAGTTGGAAAATGTACACTACGATTCCGGTTTAATTATGATCATCGACCTGCAGGCTTTCTTCGGTGTGTTCGATGGTCACGGAGGAGCAAAAGCTGCTGAATTTGCTGCAAAGAATATGGGCAAGAACATCATGGGACAGATGAGAAAAAGAAGCAAGTCAAGCATGGAAGAGGCAGTTATAGAGGGATACCTCGAAACGGATGCAAAGTTTTTGGACGAGAACGTTGATGGAGGTTCGTGCTGTGTCACCGCTTTGATACGAGAAGGCAATCTCATCGTGTCAAATGCCGGTGACTGTCGCGTAGTTTTAAGCAGAGACGGTACTGCAGAGGCACTCACCTCCGATCATAAGGCTTCAGCAGAAAGCGAAAGAGAGAGGATTGAGGAGTCGGTAAGTGAGTTTTGGTTCGAGCAATGAAAGTCGCATGGTAAAAGTTTTCTGTTATACGCAATGTTTAACGAGAATCTTTATCAAATCTCTGCAGGGTGGGTACGTAGATTATTGTCACGGTGTTTGGAGGATACAGGGTTCTTTAGCTGTGTCGAGGGGCATCGGAGATAAGCATTTGAAGCAATGGGTAATAGCAGAACCGGAAACAAAAGTCTTACGAATAGCACCCGATCACGAGTTCTTGATATTAGCCTCCGATGGCCTGTGGGATAAGGTAAGAGATGTTCAACCCATCAAGCTTTCAATTCGTGAATCCTCCAAAGCTTACCGGGTGCTGACAAGATCTTCTCTTTCGATGTACCAGGTTACGAATCAGGAGGCTGTGGACATAGTTCGACCTTCATTGACTGGCTTAGATAAGCCAAACCCATTTTTGGCCGCAAAGAAGCTTGCCCAACTGTCCATCCGAAGAGGCTCTACCGATGACGTAACTGTCTTAATAATCAAGTTAGATCGATTCATCTCGCAGGTAGATGTTCAGTTTTGTTCCGAACCTGCAACCCGTCCTTTCTGCAGAACTTGTAGCTACAGCAATCTGGGATGATAGTGGTGATGGAGCTGATAGAGCCAATTTTCAATGTATATAATTACAGAATCATACTAGTCTCTTATTTTCCGTAATGTAAATCTTTAATAAGTAATGAGAAAAAGCAAGAAATTTAAGTAATGAGAAAAAGCAAGAAATTTGGGCCCGAGGGGGACGAAAGACAGATGGTTGTAGCTGTAGTTTTTCTCTGTTATCAGATCATCAATCTCGTTTACGTTTTGGTCGATGCATCGGGCTTCCATAGACGAGGGATTCTGTTTCAATACATTGATACTTTTACACGGTAATGCAGCTAATGCTCGTCCTCCCGTCCTAGTCGACAGTCGGTTGGAAAGCTTATCAGACATATCACCGAAAGTGATCAAATTCCCACAAAAAGCCGATAACGAATTGAATTCTATCACGTCTTAAAAGCTCGTCAACCAAATTCGACCTGATTATTATTGGGGCGTGACTGATATTGATTGTTGCCTGAATGTTTCTGCAAGTAGTAAGAATGGAACGGACCTGAATGGAAAAGTCAACCTTATGGCTCACGTTCTTGGGTTACTTTTTCGTTGGCTACTGAGTCAACCTATGTGTGATAATTTTGTTGACTCGGTCGTTTGATGGACCCTACTGGCCGTTGGTCTGCCCCGGAAGCTTCGCCCTTTTATGGGCCTGTTGAATAGCTCAAAGGCCGAGTCAAATGATCATTCGTTTGGAAGGCTTTGAAGATTCCAACTCACAATAATTCGGCCACCGCCGCAAACAAAGGCGAACATAATTAAAAACCATATATCGTATCCCAGAAGACAGTAAGCCAGACCAAGATGACTTATCCTCGAGCAGGCGATTTTCAGTGATCGAGACACAGGAAACCTTGCAAAAAATTTTCCACGATCCAATGGTTATATTATCATAAACATAGGGAGGCAACTTCTAATTTGGCCCTTTGCGTCCACAATAGTACATCAGGAAGTCGATAAAAACTTAAATCACCCGTTTTGATTTGACCCAAAATCTTTCTCAGCAATTAGATTCGGATGCAGACCAGGTCAGGTTTCGTTTCGGGCCCTGCCTCTGTCATGTAATTCTTGACCGAGGAGGTAAGACTAGTACAGCACGACGAACGGTGAAGACAAGCTGCCCTGGGCTCACCGCACTCAGATTAGAACCGTCCTATACAAGTTCCATCCTTAGCCATGACAAGATAGCTTCAGCGCCTTTCTCCCATGAACAATCCAGCATCAAGTCGTGGGCAACCCCTTCAACACAGATTGGCGAGACTCTGTAGAAGTTTCCTGTCTCCTCGAGTCCTTTTGCATCCTAAAGAACCGATTCCAGGATCAGTGGTATGAATAGACTAGTAAAAATGTAAGGAGCAAAGGACTTATAGTAAGGGAATCAAGCTCTATATACACGCAATTTGTCTTCCTTGTTTCCACTTAACCACTAGGCAATCCGCTAGTTCTATATCACTAAACACTCCCCTATGATTGATTACCCATCAAATGAAAATTCCTGGAGGGTAACAAAGGAATCCCTCAATAGAAATCACCTTCCTGGCTTTGATAAATCCCTTGCATAGGGATGGGACGCCCCGTATTATCATTCAATTTCCCCTCATATAAGGATTGGAAGGATGATTTAGAACCGCAAGTTAAAATTTGAAGACAGACGAGAATGCAAAAAGAAGGGATCGAAGTCGAAAACTAGTAGCCCAAACAGTATCTGAGAAATAAAATGCACCGAGTTTTTGCAAACTGACATTGTTTGGACAGAGAATATACCACTATAAAATCATTATTGGCGCCCATCACAAGGATCTGAACCGTGGATTTTGGAATAGATGGAACCGGAAGAGATGCATTTAGCTTCCTCAGGTCAAACAGGGGCATATGTGAACTCTCTTTCATCAGCAACTGGTAACTGAAAGAACAGGAGGAAAGATTTAGCTCTTCAGAGCACAGTATGTCATACGAACTCTTATTGGCTCCATTTTATACCTTGTCTGCCCATGACCATTCAAAAGCTCGACTTCGAAAGATTTATAGCTTATCTAACATCAAACTATAGCAACTTAAAGATGAAATGGTAATTAAATATAGGCATGCTAATGAACTGACCGTTGCACCAGCTGATCTTCCATCATCGGAGAAAAGAACGTTTCCTTGCAGAGAGGAACAGAAGTCTGAAAAGCTTTAGCAGCCAAGCTACGTGTGACCTATTAATTTGCAAAGGAACATAGTCATAGGAATAAGCAGATTTCATGCAGCAAAACAGAAAACATCAAATGATGAAATAGAATAACATGGACATATCTAGAATGCCGAGACAAATACTTTGGTGGAGACAGAAGACACAACCCCGTGATAAAGGTTTATTTCTTCAGATAAAGAGTTAAAAAGTGCAATTTACTACATCTCAGTTCTCAGATGCTCGAATAAGTGGAACATCTTCTGTTTTTTGCATCGCATCACTCTGCGCCCACCCAATATTTAGATAAACCACATATCAAGACATTAAAACTGTTTCAATCTATTCCTTATCCTATCCCTATTCTCAATTGTCCTCATGCAAGGCTAATTTTGGGTAAACATAGCAATCAATCCTGTTCTATCATCTACTATACATGTCAGAAGTAAATACCTTGAAAGCAGCAATAGGTTTGGTAAATAGATATCGCCACACTAAGCCACTGAGATAAAGAAAACAAGAGATGAGGCTGGGCCACTGGAACGATGAGAAGAACATAAATAAAAGCATTTGCAGGATGTGGAATTTGGAAGTCACCTATTACCAGAGGGAGGTACAGAGCAAACAAGGACAGCTCCAGCAAGTTCCGGGAATGAGCCTTGCATTTCTGAAATATTGGGAAAACGAAAAGCATCAAGTGACAATTAAATCAGGCAAACCGTTGCAAGAATGATTAAGCAAATCATACATGCCAAAGATCATATACAGAGCGGCTGTAATTAAACGATTTTTAAACATTTTGAGAGATAATTATGACGTTTCCAGCAAAGTCCAGGCATCTGATGTTGCGTTTGGTTTCATAGTAGAATTTTAAAATCAGATTTTGATTTTGAAAAAAGTGGTATAAATGGGGCCCACCCTTTGACTTTGTATGAGTTATGTTGTTTTGTTGTGGAAAAAAGTGATATAAATGGGGCCCACTCTTTGACTTTGTATGAGTTTTGTAGCGGGTAGAGTTAAGTTAAAATTGTGATTTTAAAATTATACTCACAAACCAAACAAGGCCTGAGTATGAATATATAATAACTCCAAACTAGTAAGACCGAAAGACTGCCGTCACCAAGAGCTAATGTGGGTTTAAGTTTCCTCTTGGGGCGCATACTAACTAAGCGAAATTCATCCTCATATCGAACAGGACATCTACTAATACTTCAGTCAACAGCACATTGAAAAGCATGAATTCCGACAAACTTGAGCACTGACCCGAATACTGTCCGCTCTTAATAACTCCAAACTAATAAGACCGAAAGACTGCTGTCACCAAGAACTAATGTGGATTTAAGGTTCCTCTTGGGGGCGCATACTAACTAAGCGAAATTCATCCCCATATCGAACAGGACCTCGACTGACTCTTCAGTCAGCACAACATCGAAAAGCATGAATGCCCACGAACTCGAGCACTGACCTGAATACTGTCCGCTCTTAATGTTTGCAAGATAGTATTGTACGATAAGCCCTCCGAATGAATGCCCGAGCAAGACCGGGGGCAGGGCGAGGTTTCTGCTGATAAAGTCAGCAACATCAGCGGCATGTGTCTACTGCATCATAAGAAGTGAATTCAATATCTTTCTGAATTTTCGGAAGCGGTGCACTTCACAATTCAGCTTATCAGAGGAATCTCACAATTGAAAGCTAAATAATGTAATATACCTGAAGGGAACCAGCAACAGAACCTGGAGGAACATCACTCTCACCCTGAAGCATGAATTAGAATGATCAAACTCGAGTTCTCAGCTAAGGTCGGAGCTTTCGGAGAGAGATTGAACGAGTGTCACCTGACCGAGCAAGCTCAGAGCGTAGCAGTCGAAACCCCTGCTCGAGAAGAAAGGCAGCCAGTGCTCGGCCCAGCACCAGGCGGCATGGTAGCTCCCATGAACGAAAACCAGGGGCGGGTCTCCGGTTCTTTCGCCTGGTTTAGCTCCCTCCTGCACGATGACCTCCATGGACAGGCCAGAAGGAAGCTCGTGGAAGAGGCGGCTCTGCCCCTTCCTGAGCTCGTAAGGGACCCTCATTTTCCGTTCGCTGCTGAGGACGGCAAGGGGCTTGCTGGTCGCTGCGAAAGCGGGAGTAGGAGGGAGGCAGCGGATGGAGCTTGTGAAGGGGATGAGAGTCGCCATTGACAGGAGCTCCGAGCTCAGCTGAGTAAAGCTTCTACTGCGCTATGAAGAAGTTATCTCATTTATTATTATTATTATTATTTTTCTAATTTTGGATGAAATTAAAAATGTAAATGTATATCAAAAGAAAATGTAAGGCAGTGACGCACATTTTAATACGTTAACATAAATATTTTTATTAATTATTTTAAATTTTTCTTTCATTATTTAGACATTTCACCTCTTTTACTATCGAAAATAAAATGTAAATTTATTTAGGTAAACAGTGAATTCTTAAAAAATAAAAATAAGGAAAAAAAGGTGAATACGACCTGCATTCTCTTGGAATTTACATTGAGGAACTCATCTATACATTGAGCGGGGTTCTTCGATCACATTTCCTAGTCCAAACATGTCTTATAAGTAAGAAAATGGCACAACATAGATGTGTCTTGTCAATTTGGTAAGGCTTGTACGAGCACTAATATGATTAATATGTGTCGCTACAATAAATTTGGTATCTTTTAAGCCACTCATTCTATTTCTGTGTGCTCATCTAGCAATGACGTTCCTCATTATATTCAGAGTCAAGCCTTTCTTTGTATACTTATGTATTAAATTGCACGCAGACACAAATCAAAGATTAATCGTGATCATGATTTTCATTTATAATTTTTTTCGCTTGTGATCCTTTCGATTCGAGCGGCATGTTTGTGTTACCAAACGACATGTGAATGGGGGACCCGTTTCATCCGTTTAAATTTCAAACGGGCCGGGCGGTTCGCTCCGCCCGGAAGAGGCAGAGACCCGCGAAAATGGTAAAAGAGACTTGGCGGGCGGGGCGCACGATAGCGCTCTCTCTCAGGCTCTCAGCACTAAACCCGTCCCCTGATGTTCCGCCAAAGAGGATATTTTCTCAGTCTGCTTTTCTCTGCAAGTAATTCCCATTTGCTCAGTAATTTTAATTATAGAAATTGCTTAACCAGTAAACCTTCGTCTTCCTCCTTTCTATATATCCCTCTCTCTTCGCGTCTCTGTTCGTTTCTTTCAAGGCCGAAGCTCTCTCTGTCCCTCTCTGTCCCTCTCTCGTCCTCGCTCAGTCGCGCCTGGTCGTGTGCTGGCGGTCGAGGGTTCAGAGACCTTATCACTACAGCTGACCTCGAGCTGGCAGCGGTCCGAGCTTGGCCGTGGATCTGATCGTTTGAACTGCTGCTTGCGTCACCATGGCGGCTGCTGCCAACGCTCCGATCACCATGAGGGAAGCATTGACGGTCAGTTCTCAGCTCATCTCCCTGCTTAGTGCTTAGTTCTAGCTCGCTGCAGTGTCCGGGACAGGTTCCTAGTGGTCGGAGCGACTGTTACGCGCCTGTGACTGAATGGACAGTTGGTTACACGATCATTGCTTGCTCAATTTTGACACTGGAATGCTTTCGATGACCTCGCTTCGCTCACTGTTTGATGCTTGCACTGTTTGTGGTGCTTAGTTTGAGTTTCATTGCTATCTTAGATCTGATATGTTTGCATCATATTAGGTTCACCAAATGGTCTTATTCCTTTGGTGGAGTTGTCACTTGTTATGATAACAGTCAAATTGGTCCTGGTGACGGGAATTGAGTGACATGGCTTTGTTTTTGCAGCTCCCGAGCTTGGGCATCAACCCACAGTTCATCACGTTTACTCACGTGACTATGGAATCGGAAAAGTACATCTGCGTACGGGAAACTTCTCCCCAGAATAGTGTTGTGATAATCGACATGAACATGCCTAATCAACCCCTGAGAAGGCCGATCACCGCCGATTCGGCTCTTATGCACCCAAATTCTAGAATTCTTGCTCTGAAAGGTTGGTTGTGAGATGTCTTTTATTGTACGGAACTTTCAAGCTTGTTGATTATGGAATATATATATATATATATTTATGAATAAAAAGGGAAGATAGGGAACTTTTTTATTTTTTATAAATCGCATTTTCTAAGGTTTTTATTTTGTTCAAAAAACTAAAGTTGCTTTGCATGTGATGCATATGGCAGTTCTATTTCCATACTGGTCTATCTAATTTGTGGATGTGTACATTTTATTGAGATGAAGTTGACTATGAATCTGAATTGCTATTCTTTTCTTTGTGCTCATAATATGGAACAGCATTTGCTGCAATAATATCAAAATTTTTAATTTTACTGGACTTGATGCAACAAAACTTTGGAATTGCTTGTCCGTCTAGATCATTTATATACACTAGCCTTTTGAGGTTGCCTTTTACAGCTGATCGTTCTTTATGTCCCGCTGAAAAGAGCAGTTTACATATCAACATGATCAAAATATTGATCTTCATGATGGTCCTTCCCCACTGGATTTGTGATTTTTTTTTTCAACTAAAGAACTGGATCCGTGATTTGTTATGTTAATATGATCATAAATTCAGCAGATATGAGAGGGATATCAATATTAATATGCTGTTCTAAAATGTGATGTTATTGGTAAAGGGCTACAGAATTCCTGAAAGTTTGCAAATAATAGGTTAGCTCCCTCCATAATATTTTTGTTAGAAATCTATGGTTAATCACTTTTGATTCTTATAAGGTTTGATCGAAATGCTTTTCACATATTATCATAATAGGAAACTTTTGTTGTAGTTTGTGTTCAGTTAGTAAAAGCAAGAAAATGATCTGTGCGGCACCTTATAGGAGAAGCCGTTGATAAATCTGTTCTTGAAACAGGTCAAAGTATCTTGTCTTAGAGGGACAACAGTGTCATAGCATCTGACATAGGATGCACTTATTATTCCATTTAATTCATGCTAATAAGAGGTTTATTTCTGGAAGCTCAACTTCCTGGAACCACGCAAGATCATTTGCAAATTTTCAACATAGAGATGAAAGCAAAAGTGAAGTCTCATCAGATGCCGGAGCAGGTTACCCTTAAGCATAATGCCTTATGCATTTTTTCTTGTAGATAGATGTGGAATTGACTTTGTAGCATGGTCTTATGTTTATGTTACAGGTTGTCTTCTGGAAATGGATAACTCCCAAGATGTTGGGTCTTGTGACACAGACTTCGGTTTATCATTGGTCAATTGAAGGTAAAGTACTCAAGCTTCCAATATGTTGGCATATAGCTAGAGTTTCGGGGATTCTAATATCTTGTGTTATCAACATTTGAGATATATAAGTAACCAACTCTGCATATTCAGAGTTATCGTTGCTGCGATTCTTAAGTAAGGCTTTGTGCAGGTGATACCCAACCTGTAAAGATGTTTGACAGGACAGCAAATCTGGTGAACAATCAAATAATAAACTACCGCTGTGACCCTTCTGAGAAATACCTTATCGTGATTGGAATTGCTCCTGGTTCACCTGAGGTACATGATATTTTTTATTTTTCCTTTTCTCTTTGGCCAGAGGTACTCGATTACTTTAATCCATCAGTTTTCACTTCAGAAACTCTGAACTGTTGTGATGGCTTTTGATTTTGTTACTTGAATAATGTTATAGAGGCCACAATTGGTGAAGGGAAATATGCAATTATTCTCTGTGGAGAAACAACAGAGCCAAGCTCTAGAGGCCCATGCAGCATCATTTGCTCAATTTAAGGTTCAATCGTAATCTTTCATGATTTATCGACATTCTATTTGTATGGTATTTGGGGATGGTTTAACGATCATCTGCATTTTATATTGAACAGGTTCCTGGCAATGATAACCCCAGTACTATTGTTTCCTTTGCAACAAAGACTATCAATAGTGGGCAGATAGTATCAAAGTTGCATGTTATTGAGCTGGGTGCTCAACAAGGTTAACTAGCTCTTATATTTCTTCATTGACATCTTCTTTAGTTCTTTTTCCTATAAATTCCTGATAGATTTTGTTAGTTTGAGAGATGAGGTCGCCGACCCTACAATCTTTGGATAAATGTGAAATCTAGTATTAAAGTGAATGCCTGAATAAATGGTGATGGCTGACCTGACTCATATGAGATTTTAGATGCAGAATTCTGAATGTAGAACAATATTAATTTAGACAATATCAGTAGCCTTGCTCAGTGGACACCACAAAATGCTCCTCCTTATCTGAGATTGTGTATGAGGAAGATGACTACCTTATACCATGTGACCTGGCGTACAAAATCATGTTTTTGACTGAAAACTACGTAGTTTACTGCCTCACTTCAATCTTTCCTTCGCTCATGTCTTATTTTCCTAAGAACAATCTGCCTTTTGCTTTTATGAACAGGGAAGCCAGCTTTTTCAAAGAAGCAAGCAGACCTTTTCTTTCCTCCAGATTTTGCGGATGACTTTCCAGTTGCAATGCAGGTATGATGGAGGGTTTGCTGACTCTTTTGCAAACTTTTGAAAACTGATATAAATGTCTGAAGCTCCTTGTTTGTTTGATTGGCAGGTCTCCCAGAGATATGGTTTGATATATGTGATAACCAAGCTCGGACTGCTATTTGTTTATGACTTGGAGACAGCTACTGCTGTATATAGAAATAGAATTAGCCCTGATCCAGTATTTTTGACGGCTGAGGCTTCATCAGTTGGAGGTTTTTATGCCATCAATAGGCGTGGCCAAGTGCTGCTGGCTACCGTGAATGAGGCAGCTATTGTTCCTTTCATCAGTGGCCAAGTACGTAAACCAACTCGGTTGCTTGCTTGTCTCTTTTAAGTTGCAAGTTTGTACCTAATGTTGCTAATGTCACATTATGATTACTACAGTTAAACAACTTGGAGCTTGCAGTCAATCTTGCCAAAAGAGGAAATCTTCCTGGTGCTGAGCAGCTGGTAATTCATGGTTTCCTAGTTTATAGACCATAATTTTTGTATCTTGTGCTTGTGAAATTTTATGCTGAATTGCTGTTATTTCCTCTTGAAATGGCTGATTTGGTTGTTTTCATCGTTAATTGATGCTCTTACATTCTTTACATGCATTCTTTGCACTTTCAGGTTGTACAACGTTTCCAAGAATTGTTCGCTCAAATGAAATATAAAGAAGCTGCTGAGCTTGCTGCAGAGTCTCCGCAAGGAATCCTTCGTACCCCGGATACAGTAGCCAGGTTCCAGGTGCTTGTTTCACAATCTCAATTGAAGTAGTTTTCTAATACATTATTATGTTTTTGTAAGTTTGGTACTAGCTAAGCTGATTGCAGTCACCATCTGTTGTGCGAGTCTTTGTGTACAAATATGCCTGTTTGGTCGATTGTCTGTATTTTTATAGTTGGGATTAGAAATTTCTTCCAGCTTGCCCATATTTCATTGATCAATAATGAGGCTGATGTGACGGCCGCCTGAAGTAAAATAAACATGAATATCAGAAGACCAAGCACAAGAGCTGGCGGGCTTCCATGAAATATAAAACAAGTCGTATAGAGTAGTTTGTCATGGTAGTATATGCAGTCGGGTTGCAATTGATGCCACATGCAGGCTGGTAGGAGTATGAATCTCTTAGTTTCTCTCAGAAAAGAGTCTCTACTTTGGAAATGCAATTGTCTGAAAGGATATTGACAATTTCAGATGTGTTTGACAATGACTAAATGTAGAGTGTACCTGTGCAAGCTGGGCAAACACCTCCTTTATTGCAGTACTTTGGTACACTATTGACGAGAGGAAAGCTTAATGCATTCGAATCTTTGGAGCTATCACGTCTTGTTGTCAATCAGAATAAGAAGAATCTCTTGGAGAATTGGTTGGCTGAGGATAAGTTGGAATGCAGTGAGGAACTAGGGGACCTTGTGAAGGTTTGATTTACTGATCCCCTTTGCTTTATTTGCCTTCACCTTTCTCAAAGTATGGCTATAGAATCCTGGCCAGACTCTTGATAAGAAGTTTTTGCCAATAGCATCTATTCGATCAATTTTTTATTGGTAGTTTTTGCCTGTAGACTGTGGATAATGACCTTGCACTGAAGATATATATCAAAGCCCGGGCAACTCCAAAAGTGGTTGCAGCTTTTGCAGAGAGGAGAGAATTTGACAAAATTCTGATCTATTCAAAGCAGGTATTGGGCGCTGCTACACTTTTTCCAGTCGCTGGTGGTTTCAACCTTGTCACTCTTCTTCTTGCTTCAGTATTGACTTTTGCGGCGCTAATTATTGTTGGTTTCTGTCGTAGGTTGGATATACACCAGACTATCTTTTCCTTTTGCAAACAATTCTTCGGACAGATCCGCAGGTGTGCTTTCTGAGTTTGAATAATCCTTTCACTTAATATGTTTGTTGCCTTTACCTTAAGTTTACAACATTGTTATGCTTATTAGAAACAATGTAGTTATCCATATCCATAACAGCTATGTTATCTACCACTGTAGGGAGCAGTCAATTTTGCGTTAATGATGTCTCAAATGGAGGGGGGCTGTCCTGTTGATTACAACACAATTACTGATCTCTTTCTTCAGGTTTGTCTTAATAAGTGGCGTTCCATTTCTGGTATTCATATTTCCTAGCAGCTTAACTTCTGGCTTTTCGGCCCCAATACTTTAAAATTATAGGGTGTATCTTTGTGATTTACCTTTTGTTTCGTTAGGGTTGACTGTTGCTAGCTTTTCCAAGTAATGATCCTCCAGTACTCTAGAGTTTGAGCTGTTGGTGTTAATGCATCCCGCGTTGTACTTGCAGAGGAATTTGGTCCGTGAAGCAACTGCCTTTTTGTTGGATGTATTGAAGCCGAATCTGCCAGAACATGGTTTCCTTCAAACGAAGGTGCATAGCGTTTCGTTTCTGCCCTTATGCTTGGATAATTCATCCTCTCTTGACATTTTCTATTTCTTTAATTAGGTTCTTGAGATCAACTTGGTTACTTTTCCAAATGTCGCGGATGCTATTTTGGCTAATGGAATGTTCAGCCACTATGATCGTCCTCGAATTGCTCAACTTTGTGAAAAAGCTGGGCTATACGTTCGAGCTTTGCAGGTAATAATTCTAACAGCTTTTTAGAGTCTACCATCCATGACAGGTCTACTTAACACCTGTATTAATTGTGTGAATGCATGCAGCACTACACAGAGCTCCCTGATATCAAGCGTGTTATTGTGAATACGCATGCTATTGAACCACAGGTTTTGCTCAATCATTCATCTGTCTTCCTTTTATCTTCTTGTTTTCGGGATTTGTTTCTAAGCTATCTATCTCAACAGTCACTTGTAGAGTTCTTTGGTACACTCTCACAAGAATGGGCTTTGGAGTGCATGAAGGACCTTCTGATGGTCAATCTGAGAGGCAACCTCCAGATCATCGTGCAGGTTCTTCGTCGTCTTTCTCTTCTTCCTCCCTCTCTTGCCCTGCCTCCCAGCCTCCCCCATATTATCCATTTCCTCTTCATATGATCACATGGTGAATCTAAATGGTTGCAGGTTGCAAAGGAATATTGTGAGCAATTAGGTGTCGATGCTTGCATAAAGCTTTTTGAGCAGTTCAAATCGTATGAAGGACTCTACTTTTTCCTAGGCTCATATTTAAGCTCCAGGTAGGAGATTGAGATATTCTTGATGGATCAATATTGAGAGCAACTCAGAGTAGTTGGTATAAGCTCTATTAAACATATCTTTCTAATTGCTACAGCGAGGACCCAGAGATTCATTTCAAGTACATAGAGGCTGCTGCCAAAACCGGACAAATCAAAGAAGTTGAACGTGTGACTAGGGAATCGAATTTCTATGATCCAGAAAAGACAAAAAATTTTCTGATGGAAGCCAAGCTTCCAGATGCCCGACCTCTGATCAATGTCTGTGATCGTTTTGGTTTCGTTCCTGATCTAACACATTACCTTTACACGAACAACATGCATCGCTACATTGAAGGTTATGTTCAGAAGGTAGAGTGTTTGGATCTTAAATTTTCTCTCCGAAGTGCTTTGACCTCAAGATTTTTCCCCATGCTCTTCTTATTGTTTATATATGCTTTTGCCCCTATTGATAGGTTAACCCTGGAAATGCTCCTTTAGTTGTGGGGCAGCTGATAGATGATGAGTGTCCTGAAGATTTTATCAAAGGGTTGATACTTTCTGTTCGTTCTCTCCTTCCAGTGGAGCCTCTCGTAGAGGAATGTGAAAAGAGGTGGTTATTGCTCTTTATAATGGACCATTTACTACTTATTCTCTTCTCTTTTATGGCACATGCTTATTAGTTGTATTTTTCAGGAACCGGCTTCGTTTGCTTACTCAGTTCTTGGAGCATCTTGTAAGTGAGGGAAGCCAAGATGTGCATGTCCACAATGCATTGGGAAAAATCATCATTGATAGCAACAACAATCCTGAGCACTTCCTCACGACCAATCCGTACTATGATTCTCGGGTGGTGGGTAAATATTGCGAAAAGCGTGATCCCACCCTGGCCGTTGTGGCTTATCGAAGAGGGCAGTGCGATGATGAGCTTATAAACGTCACAAACAAGAATTCTCTCTTCAAATTACAAGCCAGGTCTTATTCTTTGTAAACACCGGTTTATTTCAGTAGAATTAACGGCCCTTAAATGCATTTACTCTCTTTTGTT
This sequence comes from Punica granatum, assembly GCF_007655135.1. NCBI lineage: Eukaryota > Viridiplantae > Streptophyta > Magnoliopsida > Myrtales > Lythraceae > Punica > Punica granatum. The sequence continues at coordinate 32,900,801 of NC_045128.1, forward strand.
TTGCTTTTAGATATGTGGTTGAGAGGATGGATGCTGATCTCTGGGAAAAGGTTCTCAACCCTGAGAACTCCTGTAGAAGACAGCTAATTGATCAGGTTGTTTCCACTGCTTTGCCTGAAAGCAAGAGCCCGGAACAAGTGTCTGCGGCTGTAAAAGCATTCATGACTGCTGATTTGCCCCATGAATTGATTGAGCTTCTCGAGAAGATTGTTCTTCAAAACTCTGCATTCAGTGGGAACTTTAATCTCCAAAATCTGCTTATCCTGACAGCAATTAAGGCCGATCCTTCCAGAGTTATGGATTACATCAACAGATTGGATAACTTTGATGGGCCTGCTGTAGGAGAAGTGGCCGTGGAAGCTCAACTGTATGAGGAAGCATTCGCGATTTTCAAGAAGTTTAACTTGAATGTCCAAGCTGTTAATGTCTTATTGGATAATATCCAGAGCATTGAGCGGGCTGTGGAGTTTGCTTTTAGGGTCGAAGAAGATGCAGTTTGGAGCCAGGTGGCCAAGGCTCAACTCAGGGAAGGTTTGGTGAGTGATGCTATCGAATCATTTATCCGAGCAGATGATGCTACTCAGTTTCTGGATGTGATCCGAGCTGCAGAGGATGTGAATGAGTATCATGACTTGGTGAAGTACCTTCTCATGGTTAGACAGAAGACAAAAGAGCCCAAGGTTGACAGTGAGCTCATTTACGCCTATGCCAAGATTGATAGGCTTGCCGAAATCGAAGAATTTGTTCTCATGCCAAATGTGGCCAATCTACAGAATGTTGGCGATCGCTTGTTTGATGAAGGTTTATATGAGGCTGCTAAGATTATATTTGCTTTCATATCTAACTGGGCCAAGCTTGCAGTCACACTAGTGAGGTTGAAGCAGTTCCAAGGAGCTGTTGATGCAGCTCGTAAAGCAAACAGTGCAAAGACTTGGAAGGAAGTTTGCTTTGCTTGTGTTGACGCAGAGGAGTTCCGTTTGGCTCAGATTTGTGGTCTCAACATTATCGTACAGGTATTAGGCTCTATTATTACTGCAGTTAACAACATAGATTTTCGTTCTCCCTTCTCAACTGTATTGTAGTAGATCATTTATTGATGCGACTCTTGTGTGCTTGTATTCTATTAGGTTGATGATTTGGAAGAAGTCAGTGAATATTACCAGAACAGAGGTTACTTTAATGAGCTTATCTCTCTGATGGAGAGTGGTCTAGGGTTAGAACGTGCACACATGGGCATCTTTACTGAGCTCGGTGTACTCTATGCGAGATACCGCCCTGACAAGCTTATGGAGCACATCAAACTCTTCTCAACGCGGCTTAATATTCCCAAGCTCATACGAGCATGTGATGAACAACAGCACTGGAAGGAACTCACCTATCTGTACATTTTGTATGATGAGTTCGATACTGCAGCAACCACCATCATGAATCATTCCCCTGAAGCTTGGGATCACATGCAGTTTAAGGATGTTATTGTTAAGGTTGCCAATGTGGAGATCTACTACAAGGCTGTGCACTTTTATTTGCAAGAGCATCCTGATCTCATCAACGATATCCTGAACGTGCTCGCACTTCGTGTGGACCATAGCCGCGTTGTGGATATTATGCGGAAGGTTTTTACTTGCACTCCCTCTGCTTAAACTTATTCAGAGTGTTGGCATTATTTCTTGATTTTGACTGCTTGTAAAACCATCTATTCTCATCTTCAGGCGGGCCATCTGCGGCTTGTGAAGCCATATATGGTAGCAGTACAAAGCAACAATGTTTCCGCTGTCAACGAAGCTCTGAATGAGATCTATGTTGAGGAGGAAGATTATGATAGATTGCGGGAATCGATTGACTTGCATGACAGCTTTGATCAGATAGGCCTTGCCCAAAAGGTTAGATGGAATGATTTTGCTCTGTTAAATAAGTTTCCATATTCCATTTCGGTTGATATTGATGAGTGGTATCATGCTTGGGGCAGATTGAGAAGCATGAGCTTCTAGAGATGAGGCGTGTTGCTGCCTATATTTACAAGAAAGCGGGCAGATGGAAGCAGTCAATAGCTTTATCCAAGAAAGATAACCTCTACAGGGATGCCATGGAAACTGCCTCTCAGTCTGGTGATCGTGAGCTTGCGGAGGAGTTACTTGTTTATTTCATCGAACAGGTAAAATCGTGAACTTTTTATTAAGGATTCCCCCCCCCCCCCCCCCCCCCCAATGATTGACTACTGATCGTATCTTTATTTGCTTTTATAGGGCAAGAAGGAATGCTTTGCTTCATGCCTCTTCGTTTGTTATGATCTGCTGAGAGCAGATGTTGTTCTTGAACTCGCATGGCTTAACAATATGATAGATTTTGGATTCCCGTATCTGCTGCAGGTAATCGATTAGTTTGTTTTTTGTTATGTCTCTTGCTTTTCCTTATCTGATGGTGTTTAATTCCAAGTTTCATTTGGTCCTCGGGTTTTGTCTTGAGCTAACAAAATTTAAAGAGGTACATTATTTTTATGTATTTAATTAGTAGTTATATGTTTGATGTAAATCCTCTTTGCAGTTCATCCGTGAGTACACGGGGAAAGTTGATGAGCTTGTGAAGGACAAGATTGAGGCTCTCAATGAAGTCAAGACCAAAGAGAAAGAAGAGAAAGACGTTGTCGCTCAACAGGTTGGTTACTTACCACTACTCTCATAGGTCGACATATGCTGACATAGTCTCAATTCCCTTTTTCCTTGTCCCGGGTGAAGATTATTTGGCGCACTGCCTTTACACTTCCATGTTCCTTTCAACAGAACATGTATGCTCAACTGCTGCCACTTGCTTTGCCTGCACCACCAATGCCGGGGATGGGAGGAGGGTTTGCTCCCCCTCCACCTTCATCGATGGGTGGGATGGGAATGCCACCAATGCCGGCTTTCGGCATGCCCCCCATGGGCAGCTACTGACCCTGCACGAAGACAGAATTTCCATTCGAGGGGAACACCGAACACTGCTGTTTGGTTTCCTGGGTTAGTCATTGTTGCATATATGGATTCGGACGGTCTTAAAAGTTCGGGCTTTTCTTCTGGCTGGGTTAGGCGGAAGGGCGAGTTGAATAATACGGCAATTACCCGTCATCTATTATATGGGAGGGGAGTTTTGTGGATAGTTCCTGTAGTATTCCTGGTCTTCTGGCAGCAGGTTCCTTGCTGTTTCTTTAGGGGAACGGACCAGCAGATGATTCTGTGCAGTTAGTTAATATTACTGGTCTCTTTGATGGACCCATAAATTGCTCTTTCAGTATAAGCAATTTACAGACCGTTTCATCGCCTCAGTTGGCTTCTTAATCAGATCTCATCCATCCTTGTTCTAGGTTTGGTTCTCTCTAAAAAATAATCTCCTTTAAGTTAACAGTAAGAGCTCGTTTGGTTGGTACTCGATAGTACATTACTGTCGGGACTATTGGCCCGAAGAAACATGTGAATGGTGGTCTGTCCTGTCTTTGCCCTGACCATGGAGGAGTTTGAAAGCATATGGTATCTGTTATTTGCGGTAAAAGAAAGGTAATGTAATTGATGAGCTGTTAATGTTGTGGAAGTTTCATATCGAGGAATCATCCGAAGTGAATACACATGCTTCCCTCAAAATATATTATCAAAAAAGAAAAGGGTTTCATGTAGTAGTACAATCTCCCCCTTAAATCGTGAGACATTTTATGCCCTCCGAATATTCTTTTGATCTAATTCTTGATTGGACTTATGACTTTTTCTTGTAATTTTTTACTAAATTTATGACGATTTTTTTAACCAGAAAAATAAAATCATTAAGGACTCGCCCTAGTTCACAAATAAATAAATAAATAAAATTAGGATGCATGAGACATTTTGTGTTCCTTTATTATCCTTTTTCAATCTCTTACATTTTTATTTTCAAGGGAGGTTTATGGACAAAATAAAACATAAATCATAATAGTTAATAAAAGGCATAAATTATCCTATCACGAATATTGAACATGCAACTTTTTGATTGACAAGCGAAAGCGTACGCTATTACACAATTTCTTTTGTGATAATCTCTTACATTTCTATATTCCTCAATCTCTTATTAAACTCGCGATTCTCTTTTATAACCCTTTAGCGGACCTACGAGTCTTATGACTCTTATATAACAAAAAAGACTCTTATATGGAGAGTTGGGGGGGGGGGGGGGGGGGAAGATTTGTTTGCCTTTGCATTATTAGCAGAAAAATAGTATGCAAGGAAAAGCTAAACTGGGCTCAAACGGTCCATTTTCTTAACATTTCTTAGAGGCCCATATGGCCCATTTCGTCCCCCCAATCTGGGGAGGAGGAATTTTTTTTTTTCCTTGACCGGAAAATCAACATTTTCACTTCCACGCGGTCCTCTCCGAGTGTCTTCCCTCCGGTCTTTTCCTCCTTTCATGCCTTGAAACCCAAAAACCTCCAACAAGTCAGAGCTTCTGCATCCCCATCGTCCGGACATGTCGTGGGACTTCTTCACCGGCGTGTTCTCGTCCCTGGTCACCCTGTTCTCCCTGCAGATCCTGGCGAGCATATACCGCGGGCGTAGGAGCCGAGAACTGGCCGTCGGCTTCTTCCACCCCTACACCAACGACGGCGGCGGCGGTGAGAGGGTCCTCTGGTGCGCCGTCAAGGCCGTCCAGGAGGAGTGTCCCGATCTTCGCTGCGTAGTCTACACCGGCGATCGCGGCACCTCCCCCTCCAGCCTCATGGCTCGAGCCGCAGATCGCTTCGGGGTCGAGCTCCTTTCCCCACCCCAGGTAACGGATCCGACACCATTTGATGCCATTGCTTAGCTTATCTAATAGCTGAAGCTCTGTTATCGTAATCCCCTTCTATCTAATGCTTGCTTCACACACTTGCAATGAGCACACCCCGGAAGAGTTCTTTCTCCTTCACCTAGTAATGGAGAAGACGTGCTGGTTACGTTCAGTTTATGTACGTGACTGGGAGACAGTGCTTGTTCTTAGATGCTGTATAATTGATATGAAGCAGTGGGTAGTATCTAATGTTCTGGGCAGCTACGGAAGTACAAAGCTAGCAATTTTCCCTTGTTACTGTCTCTTTGTCAGAATCGGAGCACTTGGTTCTTTCTCGTGTGATCGACTCAATGTTTGTCATGCCCAGTCTGCAGAAGCTAGCTATTCGGCTCCATGATTTGCTTTTGCTTGTATTTGAACTCAGGTTGTTCACTTACGCACGAGGAAGTTGGTTGAAGCATCAACTTACCCATACTTCACGATGATGGGTCAGAGTCTTGGTTCCATGTTTCTTTCGTGGGAAGCCCTGTGCAAGCTAACTCCAGTCGTCTACTTCGACACAAGCGGATATGCATTCACATATCCAATTGCTAGAATGTTTGGGTGCAAAGTGATCTGCTATACTCATTATCCCACTATAAGTTTGGATATGCTGTCTCGAGTTCGCAACCGGAGTTCTCTGTACAACAACAAAGCTAGAATTGCTGATAGGTATGATTTATTATTAGCACCAGAAATCTTTTGGCCATTTTATTTTGTACGGATGTTTCTAATCATTATTGAAATAGAATCTTCTTGTTATTTTTCCTTATCACCGCCCCTTTCCATCTCTACTGCCTCAAAAGTGTCTCCATGCCCTTAGTCAGTCTAAGGATTCCTTGAAGGAAGTAGTCATAGTGTTCTTGAATGCATTATTGGAGTGCCTAATTGTCAGTCTATTAGGTTAAGCTTTTCCAATTGTAGATTATTTTCGTATTTTGGGCAATTAGGTTGGTGAAAGTGATTCTGGTTTTGACTATCTGCTAGGGCCTTGTTCTAAGTTTGTATCTCTCCTTTTATGAATCCTTGTGATTGTCTCTTGTCTGCAGTATTTGGCTATCCCGATGTAAAATCATCTATTATGCACTCTTTAGCTGGATGTATGGGTTAGTGGGCTCGTTCACTCATCTTGCTATGGTGAATTCTTCATGGACGCAGTCACACATTCTAAAGCTCTGGGGGGTTCCAAATTGTACAAAGCGAGTGTATCCTCCATGTGACACATCAGGACTTCAGGTTTGTACTATTTATGCTCTCTTGTTCTTTATAGCTATTTGACAACAGCTCCTCCCTGCTCTTTTTCTTATTGTAGCTTGCTCAACTATCGAAAACTTGAAACAAATAAAAAAGAAAGTGCAATGGGAAAATTAGGACTGCTGTATCTCATTCTCTTAGGCTTTACTTTGGAGTTGATTCTACTTGCAAAATCCGCACGCAATCTGCTGAATACTAATTGAATGATTCACAAATCAGTTTTGCCTCGTGACCTTTGTACAGTTACCATTTTGAGTTTTGGGCATGGTTCATATGCTTCACTTTTTGTTTGTTCTTGTTCATAGAACTCTGTTGGCAAATGTTATGGGTCTTGACAAGATTTGTCTGAACAGGCACTTCCCCTTGAAAGACCAGTTGAAACTCCTACGTTCATATCGGTCGCACAATTTCGTCCAGAAAAGGTGGGATATACTTGCTTAAAGAGTGACTTTGATTTATTCAGCAAAAAAAGAGTGACTTTGATTGGCCTTGATGTGGTTCTAAATATTTTTGGGGTTAAATAGTACTCTGAACTTGACTCTTGTATCTCAGGCACATGGTCTGCAACTCGAGGCCTTCTCTCTTGCTCTCAAGAAATTAGATCGCAACTTGCCTAGGCCTAAGCTCCAGTTCGTAGGTAGTTGTCGGAATAAGTCAGATGAGGATAGACTTAAGAATCTGAAAGACAGAGCTTTTGAACTTGGGGTGGAAAGGGATGTGGAGTTTTATAAGAATATAAAGTACAGGTTGCAAACTCTCATTCTGTCATATCTTTGTTACTTTCAATGCACTTTAGTTGGAATCCTATGTTTGTTTTTGCATTATATTGATTATCTTCTGCTTGATAGTTCCTGAGCTTTGTTCTAGTACGTATGTATCTTGAATTTCATGAAATTTTTTAATGATCAGGGACTTGGTGGAACTTCTGGGACGTGCCACTGCAGGGCTTCATTCTATGATTGATGAGCATTTTGGTATAAGCGTTGTGGAGTACATGGCAGCAGGAGCCATCCCAATCGGTGCTCTTTCAAATTTTGTTTCTAAAAGAATTCTCTCTCTCTTTTTCCTTTTTCCCCAAACGTGTATAAACAATAGGAGGTTGCTCATAGCCTTTCCTATTTCTCCAGCTCATAATTCTGCTGGGCCGAAGATGGACATTGTTTTGGAAGAGGATGACCAGCAAACCGGATTTCTTGCTCAAGATGTTGAAGAGTATGCTGACACCATCCTCAAGGTCATAACGATGCCCGAATCTCAGAGGCTTAAGATGGCTGCTGCCGCGAGAAAGCGCGCTGGCAGATTCTCTGAGGAAAGATTTTACCGCGATTTCAAAGCTGCAGTCTGCCCGGTCCTCTGCTGACTCAGGTTGCTAAAGTACATAAGGCAAAATTGGGAACCGAAAATGAAGTTTTCGGGGCGAAGAAAAAGCGAGCACGGTTCCCTTTGGTAAAGGAGAAGATCAAGTAAAGGGAAAAGGTGAAGATGCGCTCCAACCCTTTAACTGAAGAAACAAATCATCTCTCTGTAGGAAAACTGCTTCTGGCGTTTTGGGAATCCGACCCTTTCCTTTGCTCCACAGGGCTGAGTTTGCAGTTTATTGAGGATCTCCAGATTGAGTAGGAAACTGATAGATCCATTCTCACACTAATGTTTCAATACATAGATCATTCCTCGGGGCAACGGCAAATGAAAGTAGATATAATTCTGAGTTTCCTTAGGGCCCGACTTATTGATATTCGGGGCTTTCCGCAGTGGGGAAAATTCAGCACCAGATATGAAATACTGTGACAGTACCTTAACCGTGAAACAGGAAAGTATGGGTTATATGAGTGACCCACCATGAATGTATACTGAGTAGTAATTTAAGGAAACTGGCCACCGAACTGTAAATTTGGGCAATTAGTCCCTCTTACTATGCGATTTTTACAAATTGCCCCCCGAGGAGCGGCTGCCAGCCTCCACTGGTCTCTGATGTTTCTGGCAAGTCGATCCTCTTGTCTGGGGCTTGGCTGGATTTGGGCCCCGTGCATTCACCAAATAAATCGATTCGTGAAAGCTCACTATTTCAACAATTCCGGCGTTTGTCAGTTTATCTTCATAAGATCACGTCAAGTCATTCCAGGCCATATCCAAACCGTACTGCAACCTTCGATAAATTGGCACATTTTCATTGCGACTGCCGCCAGCGATGTCCCTTCTCTTATTTTTTTTCTCGAGCCAGTTCGGTTAGATAAACTGTACACTGTCTCGAGAATCAATGAAATCACCGTGTAACATTGAATGCGAGAAAAAGTTGGTGGAACTCGGCATTTACCTGACCTTCCCTCCCTATCTAGCTTTTGGTCGGACGAAGGAAAATTAACATCCGATGATAAAAATCGGTCGCGTTCGATGTACTGAGTGCTGGAGAAGGTAACTCGATAAGCTCGGTGTCTTTGTCGTGACCTCGACCCGACTGTGTAGATCTAAGTCGACGAGGATATTATCGGGAAGCACCTTTGGCCACAAGATCGTGTCGGGCGGGGTGCTTTAGCTTTCAGAAGTGACTGATTGATTGATCAGATGTTGTACCAATCATGTGAAGTCCTTTATATGGACCTATTCGATAAATTGAGGGCTGGGGCCTGGGGGGGCCATCACAGTTTATCCCCCACTCGCCAGAGTTTTTATTTTCCTTTTACATTTGGTTTGGTTGGTTGGTGTGATCGGAATTGAAGGGGATTGTCACATGTCACATATTTAAACACCATACAATATTTGCGCTCATCGAGTGCTCCCGTTGAATTTCTAAATAAAAAATTTTAACTTTAATTTTTATTTTAATTCAACACACTACACTACAGAATAAAAATATACATTTCTCGAGTAAAAAATTTTAACTTTAACTTTAACTCAACACACTACATAATAAAAATACACAATTTTCAAGTCAAATTTATAATAACATCTCACTTGTCATTTTTCACGATCAAAGCTCCTTTTAACTCTAAAACTAAACGCACCATTATTGTCTTTTAATCTAAAATCAGCGTAATAAGACAGCCTCCATTCCATCTCTCTCTCTCTCGTAATGATAATCTTTTTAATTAGATTGCCCCTCTAAAGGGCCAATTCCGATTAGTTGCTGTTTGGTGGTTAAAGTCATCAAAAGCGAGCCCTCCCCCAAAAAAAAAAAAAAATTCATTTCTGATATGGACAGGCAAATGTGTCCAAATTCAATTTTCCATGTTGACCAATTAATCAAAACAAATCACTAACAAGATCCCCATCAATTACATGAAGATCACCAGCATTATTGATGCCCATCAACAGTGACCCCAACTCAAAGCCAAGATATGAAGAGTTTGTGTATGTGTGTGTGTGTGTGTGTGTGTGTGTATATATACACATGCATTCACACACACACATAAACAAAGGGAAAGGTTGATTGGTTCTTGTTTTTTTGGGTTGTAATGGACAGCCGTCTGATGAGCTCCTCTGCTTGGTGGGCTGAGGGGGCAGACCGCTGGGTTCCTCATTCTGATGATGTATTACCCGACGGCGAATCTTGTTCGGTGGTTCCGGCTTCTCTGCCTATGTCTTCTTCGTCGGATGCCTCGAAGCTGAGCCGGTTTCCCGGGGTTCAGTCCTCATGGGCAGCCCCGGTCGACGGGTTTGCAGAAGACAGTGGCACCAGGACTCCTAGCAGTGCTTCCAAGAGCCACAGCTTGGCCGAGAAGAGGCGGCGGGACCGCATCAATGCTCAGCTCACGAGTCTCCGGAAGCTCATCCCCAAATCGGATAAGGTTAGTATCAAGTTGCCTTCCCCTTTCGAAGTTTCTTGTTCTCTTGCAAGTGTGCCTGGTCCAGTCCTGGAAAACAAAAAGAAACAACACGGCAAGCGATATGCTGCGTTATACTACCGCACGTTGTCGACACTCTACGCAGCAAACAAATCCCAAAAATATTAATTCATCATCCTGTCGAGAGAACCTACCCGTGCTGCAGTGAAGATTTTGCTGTCTTTGAGCTGATGTAGCAGTAATAATGCAGCATTCATAGAATGACGGCAATCGATGCGTCTGTCTTGCAGATGGACAAAGCAGCTCTACTGGGACGCGTGATAGACCAGGTCAAGGACCTGAAGCGGAAGGCCTCCGAAATCAGCAAGACCTCCCTAGTCCCGACCGAGACCGATGAGGTGAACATCGACCTTGAAGTTCCCGAGAGTGCGAGCTCTGACAACATCGGTGGAAACTCCAGCAGCAGCGTCTTCATCAGGGCATCTGTCTGCTGCGATGACCGGCCCGAGCTGTTTGGTGAGCTCGTGAGGGTCCTGCGCGGGATGAGGCTGACCATGGTCAAGGCCGACATGACGAGCGTGGGGGGGAGGATCAGGAGCATTCTCGTACTGTGCAGTAAGGACGGCGAAGAAGGCTTCTGCGTGAGCTCGCTGAAGCAGTCGCTGCGAACGGTCCTGAGCAGGATCGCTTCCTCTGCGTCCATGGCATCGAGCTACCGCAGCATCAGAAGCAAGAGGCAGAGATTTTTCCTGCCCTGTTAGGAGTCCTGAGTCATCTTCGTCATACTGGGAAGCGGCTATTAGTCCATCTGTTTATAGGCAATTGGAACCACCTACGTAATTCTTTTTCTCCCCTAGGTTGTACGATTCCTAGATCACCTGATCGATCGATCCTCTCGGACTATTCTTTCCCCTTTTGTCGGTGAAAAATGTATACTGGATAACTTGCAGTTTCTAGTCTCCAACAACCGATTACGGGGCCATCTTCACGGTCCCTTGAAGAATAGCTATTCCGGACGAACCTTCGGTAATTGATCAAGCAGCAAACGATCCTCGATTCATGTTTAGCACCTTCTCAGTTGTTATTGTATTGTATTTGTGCCCTGAATGCCAATAAAATGCGTTCACTAGAGCTCAACGTAACATTAGAAGTTCAGTTCTGTAAAACCCGGATGACGAACTTCATAGTTACCGACAATTTCCTCCTCGAGTAACTTCTATAATTTCCACAAAGGATGCAACAGTCCTTCAACCTCGACTAACTTCCATAAGTTCCACAAAAGGATGCAACCGTCTCTAAAGACCTTAGAGAGAACTGTCCAAGAAGCTGAAGTCCAACGAGCTACAATACAAAAATCATGCTGGAAAGCTTCGAAACCACATGCAACAATGTCAATTTCATTGTCGGGCATCTATAGATGCTTACCTCCCGAACTTCCGTAAAACACAAACTAAATATCCCACGTTGCATCATGTTGTCTCAATATTATGAAATATCTACAGCTCATGGTTTGAGAAACCAAGTCCAGCCTCCAGTAATACCGTCTTCGAAATCAAGTCCATAACAGTTATCCACAATGTACGAACTAAGCAGTCCAGAGTCACCACAGTTCTCCATCCTGTGCAAACCAAACCATTGGCCGCGATTCTATCGCGAGGACAAAACTTCAATGAGAGGATGCGATCATAAATCCGGGACAATGGACGTGCTAATAGGAAAGGAACATGTTACGGGTTGCGATTCACTTCGAGCAATTTCCATTCGGTCATATCGAACACGGTAATTCGAACACCTTCGTACATACATACACTTAGAAAGCAACGCTTTACCAAACCCCAACAGATATACTTCGTCATCGTCTAAAGAGATAATGTGCCTATTTGCAATAAACAAACCAATTTCGATCGATGATACTGAAGCAGATTGCGATCAAATATTCGAATGCAATTCATTGAGAAAATCATAAGAAGGCTCATAATTCAACAGAAAGTGTACCGACTATAACATCAAAAGATAAATCCACCGATGTCTCTACCAGTAACAGCAAAAGGCCATTAAAAGAGGAAAAAAAAAATCAACACGAAACCAGTAACGATGTCGCCCCGATCATCACCGTTGCAGCGAGGAGGAGAAAGCTGACTACTTGGATCTCTGCCTCATCTTTCTGCGCTTCCTCTTCAACCTCCTCATCCTCTTCTTCTTCCACTGCACCAAACGGGAAAGACGAGCTCAGATAATATACATCCAAAGTACGCGAATAAAGCATCCGGAGAACGGGTATCTCCGTATCTGAGCTCGAGCTTACCTTAGCTCTCATGGTGACAGGTTCGCGGTGCGTATGTCTCTCTGCTTCCTTCCTTTCTTCTGTGCCGTCAAAACCCTAGCTGAGGTCCAGATTGATCTAGAACTGAAAAGGAGGGAGCGGGACAGCGTTTATAGCCAAACCCTAGCCTATTGGGCCGGACTGCCATTAGATCTCTTGTTTCAGGGCCCATAACTAATATGACGGACCCATTGGGCGGTTGCTCAATGATGAGAATTGGGCCGATCAATTTGCTGCAGCTCGGCCCAACATACGGCCCAGAGCTCAAGCAGAGGGAGGGAGTTTTTACGCTAGAGCAGATGTAGAGACAATCGATCGCCTTTTGTTTCCATCACGGGACCTGCAACGCCTAATCGGGATTAGTCTCAGCTATTGCCTAAGGAGACACATGACTACGCCGAGAACCACAACACTGTACGCAGTACATGGACCCAGTCAAGAATGTATATATGCGACCTGGAAAGTTTTATTTGTGCTCAACGACAACATATGTATGCTAGTTTCCGAGCAGACCTTGTGCTCGTGCTCGCGGGCTGCCCCATCATATTGCACCAACCGAAACCCTACCTAATTCAAGGGGCATAAGCATTGTCAAATCATAGGAATGCTCTTAGAAGTTGAATGGTAGGGTTGAAGATATTTTATATACGCACGAATGCACCTCTCACACGGTCACATGTATAATGTTAAAAGATATCCAAAGGGCAAGTCAATCGATGTGATCTCCCCGCACCTTCCTTTTCCTGGACAGAAAATTAAAGAAAATGAAAATAAGGGGAAAAAGAAAAAAGGAGCAATGACTTAGAAGGACTTCTACTTATTGACTCAACACAAGTTCATTGGATCCAAATTACATCAATAAAGCAATAATTAAAAAAAAAAAAAGGAGTGTGGGGTTGCTGACACATCATGTCGTGTGGTGCGTGCGTGCTGTATTGTGTTGTGTTGTGTTGCGTGTTTGGAGATGACAAGAGAAGTGCCACTTTGGGTTGGATTGGATTTAAGTGACGGCATTAGTATCCTAGCTAAAGCTTTTATCTAGTGCATTGCCTTGTGCTTCGCGGACCATCACTCCGTCGATCGATTTCTCACAAAGCGCTTCCTGTATTTTCCTGATTTAAACTCTGAGCTATGTAAATGCACTCGGCGGATCTTTTTTTCGTTTTTGCTCGAAAGTCAATGAATGTGTAGAGAAAATGTCCAAAAAGGTACATTGTAGAGCTTGAAAAAATAGCCGGTCCACCTAAATCTCTACAAAGGGATATACAAGTGACTGAAACACATCAAGTAATAATAGGTCAATTGAAGAGATCATTTCAGATGCTGTAGTTCGTCCTCAACCCCTTGCGATTAAACTCTACATATAAGTTGATTTTCAATTAAAATATGGTACTGTAAGTTTTGAAAAAGATAGATGATTTTGGTCTTATAAGTCACGAAATGGACCAAAAGTACCTTACGAAGTAAACATATAGGATTGATTTGGTAGTTTTAAATCTTATAGGATCAAAATTGACCGAATATCAAACTTCTAGAACAAAAAACATATTTTTCCTGTTAAGTTAGATGCAAAAATCAAATGCTTTTAACATTAGAGGAAAGATCGCTTTTGATCTTCAACTTTCAATGTATTTGTCATTTTGGCCTCAATCCCTTTTTAGGCTTATATTTAATCCTCAACTTTCTCCCATGAGGTCAGTTTCAATCCTTCCGTTTATTTTCAATCGAAACCATTGCATTTTTCCATCCAAAAATTATTCTTTGAAATAAAAATTATTTTCTAAATTTTCAAAGAAATATATATAAAATCAAAAAGTGGGGTGCTGTAGTCGCTAGAGGGAGCCATAGAGGAAGCCATGGAGGCCTCCACAACAACGGCACCCTTGTGGCCAACGACCTCAATTGTTGCCAACGAACTCATTAGAGCGGTGATGTCTGCCACATTGGCCCCACTGCCCCTCCTCTTCTCCTTTTCCCTTTCATCGATTTCTTTTAACTTTTTTCTCTTTTGATTCAAGGAGGCATGGGACTCACAGGAGGCCACCACCGATCCGATGGGGTTGCTGTCGAGTGTCGACATCTGAGGCCACCAACGATTCTGATCGGAAGGTGGGGGGCCCACTGGAGACCACCATCTCTCAAATCGCATCGACGATCGCAAGAGGTCGTACGAGTCCTTGGTTGTATGGCGGTGGCCATTGACAGGGCTCTCACATCTTTGAAATCGAGAATGTAATTAATCTTTATTTCAGAGGGGTGAGGGCTTGCCGGCGGACACCACTCCTCCAATCGGAGTTGCCAATACCTCAATGGGGAGGCTATGGCCATCGTCGAGGCCTTCATCATCCCCCTCCCCCTCTCTAGCGTGTTGTAACCCCGCACATCCGTTTCATTTTCTTTTTAAGAAATTTTTTTCTTTTATCTTTTAATAATAATTTTTATTAAGAAAAATAAATTAGTGGTGGAAAACCTAAAGGTTTTGATTGAAAGTTAATGGAAAGACTGATATATCCCATAAAACAAATAATAAGGATGAGAATGATAAGGATGTTAAAAGTTGAGGCCCAAGTGTTACATTTTCCCTTTGTACTATAAGTATGTTCGGTTCTCCTTATACACACCGAATGTAGCTGAATAATATGATAGGCTCGTAATCAAGGGAGGGAATAGTACGGTGGTGCAACTCTCACCTGGTGATCAAGATGTCTCAGGTTCGATATCCAGTGGGACTATTCATATCCCTTTATTAAATATTTAGAATTTCTATTTCAATGCACTAGTCCCATGGGTCTCTCTTGTAACCGAAAAAAATATGATAGGCTCATAGTGGCCAAGAAAAATATAGTAGGTTCATACGCATATTTCTTTATGCTTGGGGGGTCACTTTAGGTCGTCAATCAACACTTTATTGTCGCACTTATCTTATCTATTCACATGTTTGATATATCAGAGCATATGTCGAGCCACACAAAAATGAACTTGATAATCAATATGCAGGGATTATTTATCGGATTTAACTTACTTGATTATAAAATCATCGAAAACTTAACTTTATATCGATTTGTGACCATTTCATCTGTTCAAACTTGGGAAAAAGATTGGAACTTTGTAATTCTCTATCCCTTCCACAATCTATTGTTGACAAGATAAAAAAACCGTCTACTAAAATTCTTCGATACAGCGAGAGATCCTTTTTTTGGAAGTGGGCAAGAGATCGTGAAATTATAAAAGCTGCTGAGATCTCTCTCTGTCGCTGCTCATTTGCCAACAAGGAGCATGACAAAGCTTAGATATCATATTAAATTAGCAAAACAAAACCTTAGCAAGTGTCTGTCTTTCTTACATAATAATATACAAATCAGCTATATATGGAATATATTATGATTTCATATTCATACCTCCAATCAGATTTACATGCCCAGAAAAGAAAATTAGAAGGCTTCCTCCTGATTCCCACAGTAAAATATCTCATTGGAACATTCACTGAGGCAGAGAAAGAGCAGCTTCTTCCAAAAAAAGAAAAAAGAAAAAAAAAAAACTAATGTGATGTTCGGTACGAACGAACAGAAGCGGTACGCAATAGAATTGTAGTATAAAATTGGACTGTTTTGTACACACAATTCTATTTCATTCGATTCCCTTTTGCTATAATGACCCCGCCGAACACGAGTAGTGAATAGTTAGAAGTATCCCAACATGAAGGGGCTGTGGCCAAAATAATCGCTCATGCCTCCTCCAAAATCCTGGCTCCATTCCATCGGGACCTGGCTGAAGCTCTCGTTATATGGTCCGCTGCCGCATGAGTAATACCCGACATCCCCGAAAGCTGGCCCAACATTATTCACGATCACATGGGGGTTGTCATAATACTCGAGCCCTCCGGAGGTCCCGACCGAGCTCGTGGCCGCTGCTGTGGCTGCCGCCCGGGCAAGGCGGGCCCGAGCGACGGCGAGGTCATGCTGGAGCTCGGCCATCTTCCGCTGCAGTATGGCGATGGCCCCTATGCAGCCGTAGACGGGGTCCCGGAGCCTGGCCTCGGCCTCATAGGCGAGGGAGTTGACGGTATCCTCCCGCTGCTCCTCGGGGACCTCCCCGAGGATCTTGCTGACGTTGCTGGCCCCGAACACTTTGTGGACCTTGGCGAACTTCTTGGGCTCGTCGGAGCGGAAGTAGGGCGCGAAGATGCAGCTGGGCCCGCACCTCCTCTTGAGCAGCTTGCACGCCGCACACGACGAGCTTGACCGGGCCTCGTGGCCCGACCTCTGTGGCATGCTACAATCAAGATCAAGATCACACTACTCTCTCCCAATTGCTTAACTACTCAATCCACATGAAATGAAGGGGGTTGGTTTTAATTTATGAGAGAGATATATGTTTGGAAAAAGGGTCAATAAAGAAAGTGGTTTTCCTTATGGGGTTGGGGTTAAGGGTGGGGGTAGGGCTAAGGGCACTTGAGGGGGAGGGGGAGGGGGGCACATGCCAATATATGTGGTGGCCTATTAGTCTCTCATAGTCTAAGTTGGTTACAGCAATTTTGGTTGCTTGTGTCCTCTCAATAACTGCAAAACAAACCCCTCTCACTCTCCCAGTCTCCCCTCCCACTCTTTCCTCTTCTTTTTTCAGTGGCCCCCCCAAACCCTAAAAACATTAATAATATTTTTCTACTTATTATATTTAAATTTGATTTTTGGGGGACATCTCTGAGTTAGACGTTCAGCTTGAGGAATGGACAACTCACATCATGCAAATATTTCGTATTTTCCTTTTCTTTTCATCACAGAATCCCTATATTATGAAAAGAAAGCATAATAATACATTCAGTACTTTAACTGTTTAATACTTTAATTCGAGTATTTAGTAATTTTAGTATTCGTGATTACTATAAACATTAATTATTTCTACTTTTAGTTTAAATATTTAATTAGGATTTTAGTTCAAGTGTTTTACTAGTCTTCTTGTCCGTGCGTTGTGTGGGCATTTACATTTATAAATTTTAATAAGAATTTTGTGAAATATATTTCAAAAATATTACGGAATTTACATTTAATGATTTTTTAAAAGATTTTTATTAGTAATAATTAGTAAATTGGACATACGAATTTTATAGTGATTAATTTCATTAAAAATATATTAATAACATAAGATAATTTTAAGTATTTATTATATATCGAAGTGATTTATCAAAAATATATTTATTGATATAATTATAGATTTGGACTAAATATTTCGAATGTATCTTAATGACAATGTGGAGTCAAAAATTTGCGTTGACTAAATGATATTCTATCAATATGTAATACTTATCTCTTTTTTTTGCTGAATAATATGTAATACTTATATCATGTATAGGAATACTGGTATGCAAAAGAAAAATACTATCGTTAATATAAGAATAATATAACCAACAATAATATAAGAAAATTTGGCCAAAAAATAAATGATATATAAAATTATATCTTGTTAATTTCTTTTTTTTAATTATTAAGTGGAATTTTGTGCCAAATTAGAGTTAAGTAGAGTTGAGTTTTGATTTTAATTGAGTTGTAATGATTGTCTTATTGAATTATGAAAAAAAGTGTAAAAAAGTAATGAATAGTTGAAAGAAAGTAATGATTGTGTTGTTAAATTGTTGAAAAAATAATGGATAGTTGAGAGAATTTAGTAATAAAAATTAGATTGAATGGTTAAAAAAATTGGAAAAGTAATAATTGTGTTGATTTTTGTTATGTGATGAGTAGAGTTAAAGTTAGAGTTAAAATTTCAAAAACTTGATTCCATAACCAAACGGTAGTAGTTGCAATAATCTATGCTTTGGAAAATGTTTGAATATTTATATAAATCAATGCAAATATTAATGTAGGGAATATAAAGGGCTGATTGACCACGATTGTGGGATAACCCAAAATGCTTATATGGAAGTTCGTCACAACATGAATGGAATACTCTCGTTGAAGTAGTTTAAATTAATCAATATATATATATATGTATATAGATATATAGATAGTAAAAATATTAAACACTTGAATTGAAATACTAGGTAATTGAATTGAAATACCAAAAGTGTCATCGTAATGATTTGTCATGTTAGAATTTCCATTCCTCTATATATAAAAATTTTTGCATTAGCAAAATCAATATTTAACCCTTTTATTGGAAATTCTACATTGTTTTTGTTTATGGAAAAAGATTCTCCTATACTTCTATCTTTTCCCTCGAAAAGACTAAATATAGGGCGATAAATATCAGTATGAACATCTCAAAAGATATATGTGTGATATATAACTCTCTCGTATGTTGAAGAAAAGGGGATCACATAGATGGGCACTTTTTGAAGTCGAACAGGACCTCGAAAGAAAGAAATACTTGGTCGGTGTCAACTCTGGAAATTTGTGTAAGGATACAGATTGAAATAATTGTGTTATTAGAAATACTAATTTTTCTGAAAATAGATAATAACGGTTAGAAATAATATTTTATTATTAGAGTAAAAAAATAATATCGATAAGAAATAAAAAAAAGTTTAGATTTTAAAAATTCAGACTTGATTTTATATTAGAATCATATCAATTAGGAAATATCTGTTAGATTTTATATTTCTTTATTTTCTCTAATCTCTTAATTTATAAATAGATAAATTGGTCTTATAATATAATTTGTAGAATTATTCTATGTAATCATTATCATTTACTCCCATGAAAATCGGCCAGTGAACTACCACGCATATAGTCGTATCTCTCTCTGCACTCTCTTCAATATATGTCATTAATTTATAATTATATTTTGCAAGACAATTAGCGCAGCCCTAAATTGTTTTTATCTAAAATTTGAAAGCAGTAACACCCTTTTTATTTTTTTTCCATAAAGCAATAACACCTAATTACATTTTATCTATCCCATTTTTTTTGACAAGTTTCTATTTATCCGATTTTATGAAAGTGTGTGGTACTGGTTAGCTTGAAGAAGACCTCTCAAATTGGAGGGAGAAAAATAAAATAGACAGGGAAAAATGTTTATAAGAAGGAAAAAAGGAGAAAGAACTAAAGAAAAGGACTGAAATTGATTGTTGGGGGGCAAGATGGGTCCAAATAATTGAGAGCAGAGTAACATCATATGTACTGATAAGTTTGATGAGACATGATAGTTCATCAACAAAGGACGAGGGATATTTCATTTTCATTAGACAAAGGAAAAAAAAGAAAAAGAAATAGACAATCCAAAACAATTGATTATAATAAAATTAGAAAAATAAATTACGCAATGGAGAGGGGACCATTTTATTAAATTCGAATGGGTTTATCCATAATTGGGAAACTTTGGAGGTGCAAGGATGATTTCTGCTTGGACTCTGCAGTACATAGTGGAGCCAAAAGTGAATAATCTAGTGCTCTAGAACTAATTTCTCGCTATTAATTATTCCATTGATTTCGCAATCGTATGATATATAATATGTCGAGTATAAATGAGAAATGCAATCAACTTCACAGGTAAAAAAAGCCGAAAGATAAATATACCGATAACAAATCAAAATTGTTCTAGCAATATTCTGGGAATTTTTCATGTTTTATTTATTATAATGTATGTTGTAGTTTGCAGTTCCGCTCATGTAAAAGTCATAAAAGTCTTGCTCTTTTTTTTTTTTTTTACTTCTATAAGAAGGATATTATGATTTTCTTTTCAAATTTATTGGAAGCATTGTTGGAAGAATTTCCGATTAATATGGAGAATAGCATATGAGGAAATTAGAATGTCAAAGAAGGATTTTCAAGAAGTCTTGAATTCGATTCTCGTCAGTTTTTGTCTTTTTATTCCATTTTATTTTCTTTTGTTAAATTAGGCTTCCTTTATAATTAAAAAAAACTAACATATTTATCAATTCATCTATTCATAGGTAAATGGCACGATGCAAATATAGATGCAAAATATTTCTAATGTCTAAACGTGGTCTCAAAATCACAAGTTAAATCACTGGTAAAATATTTTGTCCATTAATAAATTATTCCTAATTAGAATCTGTTAATTCCTAATTGCAATAAATTAATATACATATACATATATATATATATATACACTAGTAATTCTACACGTGCATTGCATGTGAAAGATTTCTTGATTAAGTGGGAAGACGTAATACTTATAAAATGCTAGAAAATATATAAAAAAAATTAAATTTCATTCAAAAAATATATAATTATATAACATCATCAATAATCTTATTGGCTGTTTAAAGATACTAAATCAATAAATATAAATTACTTAATATCATTAATGTATATTGATAAAATTTATTTAAATAAAACATAATTGACATTATAAAAATTATAAAATATTATTCAATTTTCTTGCTAGAATTAAGTAGATTTACCTTAAAAGAATTAAGGTTAATATACGAAGTGAAGGTATAATCTTTTAGTATTGCACATTACCAAATTATTATATATTTGTTAGAATTTTAAAGTAGTTAATTGAAACAAAAGGAAAAAAATTCTAATGTTTAATTGAGAATAAATTATATTAAATATTCATTTTACGTACATTAGTAATTTAATATCCTTGTTATATTGCACATACAATAAATTTTAAAATATGCAAAAATAATTCACCCAAAAAATATGCAAAAATAGAACATTGGCAATAAATTAATTAATATATAAAAAACATTAACAGAAAGCTGGATCAAAATCATAATAATCAAGAGCAAAATAAGTGAACACTATTGAAGGAAAATGAGTGAAAAGCAAAATAACAAAAAAAGATTGTCTAATTATTTATAATTCTAATTCTTTGTAAAAAATTATCTTGAAAATAATTAATAGTTACTGTTAATCTTCTTTTAAGTGTAAATCACAAATAATTTAAATTTCTTATGAATTTTCATTTGGATAAATACAAAAAAGATAAAAAAAAATATGCAAAACATTTTCTCTTTCTGACCAAAGCGTTTATTTTTGTATAAACATGACATGACATTTGCAAATATTTACATAAGGCATATTCAATATTTTGAATATTTTTAAATTTCAAAAGTTAAACCTAAAATCTGTAATAAAAAGAACAATTAGACGTACACACATAAAGAGCAAATTTATGGGATCGAAGCACAAAATAGAAGGCAGATCGAGTTAGTGGTGGTTCATCGGAGAGCACCACCGCCTCTTGCAAGGGCATTGGCGGGTGTCAGTTGTTGGATATATTCCCCCACCGCTTCCTATAAAACTATGAACAAGAGCATCGAGAAAAAAATTAACAAGCAAATAGTATCTCGAAATATTGAGGAAAACCTATGATAAACTTAAAAAAAAGAGCAAAATTTATGAAGAACAACAGATAAAGGATTACTAGAGAACCATACGTAAATATTCTTTATTAAAGAATATAAAGCATTTATAAATAATAAGGGAATATATATCTTATAAGAAATGATATATCTTTTAAAATATAGGAACATAACCATTGAGATATTTGGGCAACAATGATGAAAATCTCTTAAAACTTCTTAATGAATTATCTAGGAAAAAAAATTTAGCGGGAGAAGGGAGTTCAAATGATTTTTCATATGTCTATTTGAAAATTGAAAGGTATATATGAAAAAACAAATGCAATTCTTTGAATAATCATATCCATTTAGTGATCACATCCTTTCATCAAAAAATCATATTTCACCATATATGAAATAGTAATTGATGATTAAATTTATCTATACTTATTTAAATTTACCTTCTTATTAAATTATAACTTTCTCTTTTTTTTAATTGTCGAATCTTTGTATTTTTTTTATTTTACTAAAGAAGATATAATTTTTTAATAGAAATAAAAAACTAAGTGTTGTATGAATTACATTTACGATAGGAGATGCAAGGGCTTCTTGAAATGTTGTTTGAAAAGTTGTTTTTCTTGTATTGTTTGAATGAACGGACATTTATCAAAAGGTAATAATGCGTTGTGAAATACGGACCCCTAAAAGTCCATTTAGAGATGTAGCCCATAAAGTCCAATATTGATGCCCACAATATAATGACAGTAATGATTACCAAAATTCAAATTTGAACATCTTTCTAGATAACAATCAAATGATAGAAAACGTTTATAAATATTCTATAGGTTTGTAACTTTCTACACAATTTATTCATTCATTCAAATTCCGGTTACTCATTTAGGTATTGGAGAGAGAAATCGAAATTCCCTCCCGATATTCCCGTTCTTGTAGGTATTGAAGCATGGAGTTCTTCCTGACGATGTCGGGCACTCCCATCATTGGCACCATACGTGAGAAACTCGATACAAAAGGCTATCATCTTGGCTTTTTGGGAGGATGGCAGATCAAGTTGACTGTTTCTCGACTTTCCATGGCCAGGTAGCTTAAACGGCAAGCGTCAAAGGACATCCTCGCGGCAATTCCCGGCCAAGCTCGGCTCTTGTGGCGGTTACGTGGTCAAGCGTTATAAAGAGCATTCAGGAGCAGCAGTTCGACCGTCTTTGGAAGAAATTTTGGAGAAGATCCAACTTGCATCGGGATGAAAGACAATGGTGGATCAAGAAGCCAACAGGTGCCAGGAAAGAGGTCAGGAAGGCCAAGTGGAGCAGAATCGAAAAGAACTCGAGATGGAGGATACCGATGGAGCAATCCTCACCAAACCTACCTATAAATGAGGAGTTGGCAAATGGACATGAAGGACGAAGACAAATTTGTTGTCGGGGCCACATGCCCTAGTCACAGAATTCACTGCTGTTTATCAGCAAAATGACGTCGCCCTTCAACATCCCGAAAGTTTTCGCCACTGGACCCGTTCTCAATCCCTTTGAATTTCGAGGGAGAATCGATAGCCTTGACGGGGGGCTGTTGCTTTGACAACCACTATGACGCGAGGGTCTCTTGACCTGGATTTAATCCTGGCACATTGGTTCCGGTAGCACGACCATGTTAAGATCATTGTCAAAAACCAAAGCGGCAGGACAACGCTGCACCCTACGCTGCACTTGCGGACGCATAGCAGCTGGTGGAAGATGCTCGAGAACGCTGGTGGGCAAGCGGCGAAGGATGAAGCCGTCAGAACATGATGGTTCGATGTCAAGCGCCGAGAAGCGAGGAAATGGGTCGACCTTCACTGCCGATTGTCGGAAACCGCTCCTGAATCCACATAAGCAATTCTTCATTTTCTCATCCTTGTTCTTATCTAGAATCTCAGAGATTACCAAATCATGATGCTGATTAATAGTTAAAATTGATCTTTTGCTGTTTATTGAAATTCCACCGTAAAGAGTTAGTATCTGTTAATAAAGACCCATATCTTGAATCTATTATGGAGTAAAAGATATTGATTCTGTCATTATGATCATTTACTGAAATCGACCATCCGTTGCAAATGAATTTCGAACGGAACTCCTGTACGGGGCTAAAATTGTATTGATCCTATAAGAGTAAACTCAATTCAATGGAAAAGAGATGGACGTCGTGTTCGACTGCTGCTGTTACTCGGCATCTGCAACATTTAAATTACGTATCATACATCATCTGATATCACACTTGCTGGCTTTTGAGCTTTTCCACATTCTCATTGTGCTAAGCAGATTGATTGCTCATCTTAAAAGGTAAGGAAGCTCATCTTTTAGGAACTTTTCTTGAGATTT
Organism: Punica granatum; assembly: GCF_007655135.1. Lineage (NCBI taxonomy): Eukaryota > Viridiplantae > Streptophyta > Magnoliopsida > Myrtales > Lythraceae > Punica > Punica granatum. The sequence goes on from NC_045128.1 coordinate 32,924,588, forward strand.
TTCATACTGAACCTTTACAAGCGTACTGCCTCATATATGAGTCATCTTGATAATCGCGATTCATTGTTTGTTGTGATCCCAAGAATCACTTCAAGCTTTTATTCCTCTTGGAGAATAGAATGGTCGAAATTGAGGGGGGCATCCATTAAGATGGGGAAGAAGACAACAGCACCACCGACACCTCGGAGGAAGCACAGACATAGTTGCCACCAGGCTCCCCTTTATCCTGCCATCTGCTACGGATTCATGGAACATCCATTCCTTCGACTCTCAGTTGGTTGTGTTTTCGTGATGAGAGTTAGCCCGAGTCACCCTCTCTGTCCTATTCCATTGTGGAATTCCTTAGAGCATTTGCAATGGGTAGGCCACTTTAAGTGACTCATTCCCCATTTTGAGGTCCACACGGTGCCACTTCACTTGAGATGATTGCGAGGAGAAATTGTCACTCACCCATAATAGGGAGGCTCATTTTGGGACCATTTGTGACCCTACATGTTTTTTTCGTTTAAAAATTTTTATTTACATATTTATTAAATAATCTTTTAATTATTTTTAATTATGAATTTTAATATTAGATTAAAAATATAATTTTGTTAATTTTCAAAAACAAATTTTTTTTAGGTTGAAAAAAAAGTTAATTTAAGAAATTGTAATTAATTCGGTTTGAACTAAAATATTATATTAATTGATTAACAACGACATTACATTATAAAATTTGAAATAACATTGCGAAATTGAAAACGAATGTTGGGGGAAATTTGGATGTTGGGGAAATTTGGATTTCAAGAGTCCGAAGATTGGGAATTTAGATTTTGAGAAGAATGGTTTTGCAGCCATTTAAGAATATCATTGATGTTAATTTGATTTGTATCCATCTTGAAACTGAGAGGAGAAGGAAATCCGTGGGTGAAGCATGTTGGATTATAGTTGGTATTTATGGGAATGAAAGGTGAATCTTATTTGCAATTTACGAAAAGGAAAAAAAAAATATTACTTACAAATTTTAAAAAAATACTAATTGCAAAGAGCGAACATAGCTAAAAAAAATTAAATGCAAAGAACCATTGCGGCTTCTTGCATATTAAAAAAAAAAAAGGGTTTGGAGGTGATAGGCGTGGCAGGCCATGCCTATATCGTGGCACACTCCGATCGGACCGTGTCACTTTTCCTCCAGCACGGGATCCTGCGCCGGGAGCTCTTCTTCCCCCCACAATCGAGGGAAGAGAACTGGGCTGAGCCAGTTGCCAAGTTAGCAGCAACGGGGCTGGCGAATTTGCACCTCTGCTCATGCTCTTAGGGACTCCTACAAAGAAATAGAATTTTATAATGGGTTTATGGATTTAATTATGAAGCTTGCTTCTTGATTTTAAGTTGAGTTCATGGTAAAATGTTGCTAGAAGGTTGTGTTAGAATTATCGATTTTAAGATGATAATCTACAATTCTATCGTTCTTTCCTAATGTCATTTTTCACATGTATTTTACTTCGTAGTTTATCATGGCGGATCAACCGACATATTTCGCTCTTATAATTTTCGCTTGGACATTTGCGTTTGGATTTTGTCGTGGAATGGGACCTCATTACCATTTGAGGAAAAAAGAATCTTATTCTTATAATGTTATTTAAGGGCGAATTTGATATTGGAACCAGTTTAAACTTTTCTAATATTTCACCTTAAGATTAACTCATTAACCAACTTTTTCTCCTGCTTTTTGGGAATCTTAATCCTCGCATTGAGCAAGAAAACCGTCATTCTACTCTTTATAATCGCTTGCCTATGCTCTCAAGTTAATTTGCACCACTAAACCAAGTCAATCAATTCCGTGACCCGAATTCACCTAGAATTGCAGGAGCAATATATACTTTTTTTCAATGATAAGAATTGCAAAAGCAATATTGCACATACGGAATGCGTGCGGGAGGGCTGATGAAATTAAAGGGGAAAATTTCGACCAAAAAAAAAAAAACGAAATTAAAAGGGAAAAAGAGAAAACAAAGAAAATGGTCATTTCAGCACAATCGGTGACAAGAAGGCCTGACGTGGGACAGAAACGATCACACACCCACACACACACACACACACACAAAAACTCCTCCTTGGCTCCTTCGTTCTCAAGCCCCTCCCCTTCCCCTCTCCCACTTGCAAATTGGCTGTCTCTATCCCCTGGCGGTGGGGCCCGCAATGAGTCACACGCCCACTTCAATTACTAATCAACAACAAGTCAAATAAGGCGGGGCCCCAGCATTCCCCCACCGGGTACTGATTGGCGGGTGCATTACACGCGCTACTGCGGCGGGCGGTCATGCGACTGGACATCATGGGCATGGGCCGGTCCATTAAGGATGATTTGAAATCACATAGTAAGAATTCATTAACGACGTTCTTCTTCCCCCCACCACGGGATCCTTAGATGAACGAACTGTTGCTTCGACTTGATTCAGTACTTTGCTCCAATCTCCACCACCGTGCAACGCGAAAAGGCCATTGCCAGGTTACGGATTTCGACTAGTTGTAAATGAGATGGAAGATGCCTTAAGCGGCCACTCATGGTCTTCTGTAAAGCATTATAGATTGTTTCATGCACTAGTTGACTGTCGCTAGTTAAATGAATGTTAATCATCAAATCCGTAACTATGGATTACAGTTGGAATATGTCCGACATACTTTCTGCTAATGGGGCCGGGTCCATATAGGTTATTCCATCGTAAGTGATATGTAAGAGAGACTTCTCGTTTTTTTTTAAGCTTAGAGTACTCGTTCTTAAGACCCGACGATTGATGGGCCTGGAGTGAGCCCGCTACGATATACTGTTACCTTGGTGGGTGGGCCTGGCATGGACCTGGCATAGTAATGGGCTACTGAGTCTCCCCATCGCTATTCGCCAGAATAATTAATAACGTGCGATGAGCTTTCACAAGATCCACTCTCATCTGGTGCTTAAGATCTAAAGATGCCTTTGTTTAAGATGAATCACTGGTTCAAACTCGAGTAGTATCTTGTTTTAAGTTTGGCTTCGATTATGCCGGAAAAAAGAATCGGGGTATTTTTTTTCCCCTAAACGGGCTGATCTTGAAGCCCAATTACATTTTGAAGGGCCCAACCCATTTTATTACCGGCTACTGCTCCTCATCACCGTTCAACAACCCCTCGCCGAGCTTTCGCGGCTTCCTCTTTTCTGCTCTATAAGTGTGTTAAAGTAGACATGACCACAAGTGTCGGTCAGTTTCGAGGAAGCAATGCATATTATCATCAATTGGAATGATTATATTAAGAGAATCAGTTGAAGCCAAGAGTCATGGACTACTAGCAGAAATAAATGAAAAAAAACATGTTACCTGCTACATATGCTTTCTGGAGCTGTCCCCTTAAGCCTGTGGCCCAAGGTTTGACCATGGTACCTTTGTCCCGCCTGTAGAAGTATACGCCAAGTATGATCAAGAACAATAACGCAGATCCCCCAACAGAGGCACCGATGAGCAGCACTTTTTTCGTTTTAGAGGCCTGAGGAGAGGCCAGAGGGGATGAGGGCCGGGCTGGGGATGCAATCGGGGATGCAGAAGGGGACGGGGATGGGGAAACTAGTGGCGGCGGTCGGTCGGACACGGTTTCGCGTGTCTGGTGAATTAGAACTTTCAGGGGATGTCCCAGCAAGCATTCTCTCATGAATGAAATGCTGACCTTGAATACTATCGGCATTCCTGTACTTGGGACAAAAAAGGAATTTAAGAATCAATTAGCCAACAGCTGAAAAAATAAAATGGGCTACTCACAAATTGTGTACTGATGCAGCAACTCAGTCGTGCAGAAAGTTCATTTAAGATAGATGGCGCTGATTAAGATATAATTAGATGCCCAGCATGGAGACATCCACCAGACTCCCATTCACAGGTTGACAATTATGCAAAAATGGAAATACGATATATGCACAAATAAAGTTTTGCAGACTCTAAGGCACTTCAGTATCACTCTCAGGACCTGCTTGTTCATCCAACTTTTGGTTCTTTAAAGATGCTGACAGAAACAAAGTACCTTATCCTTCCAAAGGTCAGTGCCAAGGGATCTAAATTACAAAACATATTGCGCAATTAGTATAATTTTGCAATGCAAACCTTTCTAGAGAAGCAGATAATAGGCTTTCATCAACTTGAGCTTCGGAAATAATCTTGAACTCGTAGACTTCAGGTGACAGTGCAGTTAGTAGCACATTGTTGTCAAGTAAGCTGCACAACCGACAAGAAACCAAGCTCATATATTTTACGAAATTGAGTGGATCTAAAGCTTAAAATGACTTTCTAGTATTTTGCTGACTTACAGGATTGATAGAGAGAGATTATTCCCAAGCTTGTAGGGTAGTGGCCCACTGAAATTATTGTATCCTAGATCCAACACCTCCAGCTCCTTGAGCTCTCCGATCCCTTCAGGAATGAACCCAGAGAAAGTATTGTTGCGTAAGATACTGCAAGCAAGCCAACAAGACAATTTAGTGGGACATGAATACAGTGAAACAAAAGCTATAAGATTTGCTGTCGAACGAACTAACTAACAAGAACTTACATGGACTTAATATGGGCGAGGTTCCCAATCTCCGGTGCCAGAGTTCCTCCAAGACAGAGAGATCTTTCAAGTTGCTGCAGGCGTAAGACACGAGTTGAACATCGAAAAACTGGTAATTTGATATTACTGCATCCAATTCATGTCTGATGCACATGGATATGCAACTTTGCGAGTAAATCTTCACACGGGTTTTCACATAATACTGCACGCTCCGCTGTTTAGAGCTTGCAAAATGTAAATCATTACTAACGCTGCTTTCTTCTTTCCATAAAAAGTTCTTCCATACATGAAAAGTCAAATTCCAGACTAAGATCGAAGATATCATCTGTACCACCCAATTAACCATACATAATTGAAAAGTAGAACTCAAAAGCAGTTCACCTGATAAAATATGATATTTTCTCATTGCGTTGAGTATGTGTCTTAAATAAATTTAGCTTCATCTGTTTTGTTTTTAGAGTACTTATTTATGTAAGTTAATTTTTTCACGTTTTCTAATTAATTGGATTCTCGAGATATATATATATTTATTATCGGTATCTTGCAAGGACTGGACATGAATAATTTGGTAAAATCCACGGGAAAATTAAAATATATTTTCTTAAGCAAATGCCCCAAAATCCAAAAACACTGGGCCCTCCTCCTTGTCCGCTTAAACTTGTTGGTACTCCCTGTGGAACTTTTTGATTCATCACTGTCGGTACCATTTATTTTTTTAGCTATTTAAATGCGATACGAACAATTTCAGAAATCCTATTTATAATTTTACGGCATAATAAAAATAATGTTGATATCAACAAACAACGAGAATTTTAAAATTATTAGAATCACAGTAGCTGAAACTAATAATAAATGGAGAAACGAGTTTTTTTTCTTATAATATAGATATCTATTTTTTTCTCCGACTTATTAGATCATAAAGTTAACATAGTTAATTCATCGAAATATGTCTTGATCCATTCAAGCCCTCTTAAGCCAGCTTTAATAAATTGTCGTAGTCACCAAAGATGGCCGCTATTATATATCATGAGATTATTCTGTTCTATTTTTTTTTTCTAGTATAAGTATAAATTGTTGTTCTATAAATCAATATTCACGTGCAGCCGCTTGAAACAGTCAACCAATTTTTATTTTCTTATTATCTTATTTTCCCTTTTCCCCTTAATTAGCTAGTTATTATTATTATTATTTTCTGTTTTTCCCCTTAGCACTAATTAATTCCCATTTGCTGAATCTTATAGTTCACAAAGTATGACATGTTTGTTTACTTTCCGTGACGGATATGTGTTATAGCCCGGAGTAAGTCCAATATTTCAATCTCGCTACAACCTAACAAGCTCTATATATCTTTTACAGTCGAAAAAATTCAACCTCGCAAAACTACGTGATGAATCACATATGCATAACTAAGTAGACCTAGCCCTAACAAACAAGAAAGGGTGGTCGGGATAAATCACTCCCGTGAGAATTGGTTGGTGAAAAGGAAACCAAAGTTAACTACACACTAGCCATTATAAAATAATAATATCTTTGTAATATGGATTCGGCGTTCTTCGTTGTCGTCGTTCTTTTTTTATTTTACTTTTTTCTTCGATACTAATCTAATCACGAGAGGATTTGGTCCGTTTCAGAGCTAATTACATATGCTGCAATTAGCTCCTAAGGAAGTTTATCCACCAGGGCCACCACAACATTATTATGTCTATGTCTTGACTTCTAGAATATTTATCTATCTATTTAATTGCCTGCAGTTCAATTATCTATCTATTTACCTGTTTAGTTATATATATATATATATATATACTTTATTTTTTTATTTAGCATTTTACCTGCAGGGGTGGCATGAAAAAGTACGTACGATGAATGAGATGAAAATCTACTTCTTCTGAAACTTAATCAGCCTCTCTTCCCTGATTATCATGCCAATAATATTGTATATACATATTAAAAGAAATTTCAAGTTATGAGGAGAAATATAATTAACTAAATAAATTGAAATAATTTGTGTTCGTTTGTGGACTTTAATTCGGTGGCCGGGACGGGGACTTCGAAAGCTGCATGCATTACACAGTCTCTGCACAAGCCAACAACCAGGACGAGACCGGGTGGCTCTGGACCAATTATATAGTACTCGGTTTAAATTTAAATTTTAAAAAAGAAAAAAGAAAATACAGCCACTTTGCGTGTTTTCTAAATTCCAAAGCCAACTTTTTTTTTTCTTTTTTCTTGAAAATTCACTAAAATATCAAATTAGTATCACCGTTTAATACAACGTTATTTTTGACATTGTTGTGTGTGGCTCACGGAAACTGATCAATTGAGTCCAAAGGAATTCTTTTAGTAAAATTATTCTCGAAATAAAAAACAAGAACAAAAGAAAATCGCCAAAGAGAAAGGGAGAGGGGGAGGGGGCTGTACGGCCTTGCCTTTGAGCCTTTCTCAATTGTCGGATGAAAGAGAAGGGGAGGAAAGGAGGAAAGGAGGAAAGGAGAAAAGGAGAGAAGGAAGGACACCGGGATTGGAAAGTGGAGACCATGGGGAGATAGAGGACTCCAGCTTTCCGATCCCAATGGCGGTGACATCCTGCACGCCTGACCGGAGCCGGACGTGCCAACAACAAGAGTTGCGGTTAGGGTTTGGGCAGAGGCTGGGAGAGAGGGAGAGAGAAATCGGGGGATTAATTTCTCTCATAAGAGGACAGTTGTCCTTTTTGATTTGTATGTCTGTAAAAGATAAATTATAACATAAAACATTGTTTCATGACTTTTTTCACGAGATAATATGGTTTGCTTTTATTTTTTAAGTATAAGAGTGTCTGAATTTTACCCGACTAATTTCACGGACCAAATGAACACCCTACAAGCCTACATGACATGTTAATTCGGCCACAAATCATTGAGGTAACCCAATATGGGGTATTTTCTTGCATGATTTTTTTAAATTTAAACTTAGAACTTCCCTAAAAACTCACTATTTAAGTATCACACCAACCCTATTCTGTTGGTTTCCTTCAATTTCATTAAATAACACAATATTTTTGTGTTTTTCCAACATATAGCATAATGTCACATTTCGTTCATAAATGTAACGAAAAGCTGACATAACACTCCACTTATGCTAGAGATAGCTAACTATGGATGCCTACACTTTGAGCCATTTAAGTACAGAGAGAGAGGATACATGTAATCTTTAGAAACAAAAGAACGTTTTCTTCCCTAGTGTCTTTTACGTGCAACATATTGGAATCATACGATTAAGATTGATAAAGACAAGTAAATCATTGTTATGAAATTAATATCGGTTCGATCAGAATTACCCAGTTGATTTAAGTGGTTGTATCCCAGAATTCTCCAGGCCTACCCATACGAAATATATATACTTCGTCATTTGAAGTGTTCCATGATCTTCACGTGCCTTAATAAGCTCTAACCATTACGTACAACTTATATCATCCATGCCATATGATAATAGTAGCAGTAATAATAAGACCAATTATCGCGATGTGTAACTCATTATTTCATTTCGACCGAAATTTTTTTTCTGACTTTAATAATTTAAGAGGCTATCATTCATACATCGTCAATGTTCATAGGAACCATACATACATAACATTCTAGTGTCTTCTTCTCAGTTAAAACTCCCAAAGCAAAGCAAGAGAGCCAATAAAAAGCAACAAAAAGAGCAAAGCACGGGCCAAAAACAAAAAAGGCAAAAAACCAAAAAAGGAAGCTGCATTTATATATAATCTTAATTCACACTGTGGGGACGAGAAAGGATTAATTGATGTCACTACATATGGTTCTTGAGTCGTCTACTCTCGTTTAATGCAATCTTAATTAGCAATCCTTTTTTTAAGCGAGTGATGAACACGGGACGATCCTTTTGACTCTATTTACATGCTTCTCATGCTTCACTCTATCCCTCCATTTGCATCCTTCCGTCTTCCTTAAGTTTCACTTCATGATCAATCCCTAGCACTGATCATCTCCACACAGAGAGCTCATATGGCAACGGTGACTATGATATCCTCCAGCAGATGAAATAACATGTGCACCGTAACAATAACAAATATATAGATATGCGAGATACATATATGTATATACATATACATAAATATGTATCTTCATAAATAATTTTAATTATATACTGGCTCAACGCCCATTACAAGGCCGCACACACTTTAGGTTATTGTCATTTTCAAGTTTACATGTACGTAATTGTATGCCTCAATTAAGCGTGCTCTAAGTAGTCTTGTGAGAATTCATCATTATCTGATTCCTTGAGACCTAGCTAGCTTGCATCAATTAATCGATAATATATATATATATATATATATATATATATATGCACACACATATAGTATACACATCACGGCTTTTGACCAAAATAGGCTTCTTCTTTCCAAAATTAATTCCCACAATAGTTTTCCTCGAAAACTGTTTCCAATCCCTTAACTTTTTGATTTGTTTCATTTAAATCCATCTTGAGTTAAGGTCCTTTATTTATTAGAATGAATGGATTAAATCTGGATTGATCGCTAATGCATAAACTTTATTCGTTTTCTTAACCAAATAGCAAGAAGCCGTAGTGGACGGGAGCTTCTCGAAGAAGCTTCGAAAGTCCGTTTACTGGGCCAACAGCAGTGCCGTGACAATGGTTTCGATAATAATGGGTCTCGGGGCCATAGTTACTGACCGAAAGGCGATGTCAGCCGCCAACTTCTCTGAGTTCATTGGAGGGGCTTTAGCCGCTACCATAGGAGAGCTGCTAACGATGTTGTCCGACAAAAAGACCAACGAGGCTCTGCTAAAGCTTGCTAGGGCGGGCCAAGAAGCTACGGCGAAAATTAGAGATACAATAACATATACATATACAATTTTAGTTATATACTGACGCAACGCCTACTGCAATACTGCATACACTTTAGCTGCAGATATCTCTCGACCTGGGTTGACCGCAACTCGCAAGGGCTTTTGCTTTGTTGTCGGGTCAGTCCCCCCGCTGTTGCCGGCATTTCTCAGCAAGAACTACACCCGGAGGATGTGGATGGTGGTGGTATGTGGCCACCGCCACCTTCCTTCTGATTTGTATTGTCATTGGGGGTCCTGGAGAAGGCTTCAGTGGTCCAATCTCTAGTTCGAGTCGTCGCTTCTGGGTGGTTGTCGATCGCCATCAGTTTCACCTCTAGTTGGATTTACGAGCGTTGTGTAATCTACTGAGCTAAGCTGCTATGGATCAAACTATCTAGGGACTAGATTGTAATAAAGGAGGAATATTATGCAAAAGTATGAGAAATAAATAACTAGTTGGAGTACTTTTAGTTGTTCTGACTTAGTCAGTTACATAAGTGGAGGTGATTGTGCGATGATATCATCAGCCCATGTACAAAAAGGCTTCTGATGAAGAGGCAAATATCCATATATGAGAAAACTCTGAAAATTAATTGTTGTCGTTCATCTCTCTCTCTCTATTTAAGATTTCTTCTCCTTCTTCCCTACATTTATGGATCAGTCTACCCCTTCTCAGTTTAGTTCATAACAGGTTGTGGCACAAAAGGTTAATCTAGTGATTAGACGAGGTCGAGATGGATCCGGAGGGAGAAGTAGTAAGAATTACACTCAGAATTTCCATTCAAATAGACTATCTGATCAATCATGCCTTCATTCTTCACTGTTAGCCTCAACTCAGCCACGTAATGTTGTTCACCATTAGCCTCAAGTTAGCCATGCATTATATTGATATTAGACAAGTGTCAGTCCAGTTTACCCATCCTGTGCGTTGCAGGGAGTTCATGGAACCAAGGGGACAAGTCAGACTAAATCTGGATACAACTCGATAGCCAAAAAAAAAAGGGAAAAAAAGGCGATAACATGTCGAACCACACATGATTGGCCTCATTAAGTTACATCAAGTCCCACTGACGCCTTATGTGGGTGGCCCTTGGATTGCTTCTTTTCCAATGCCCAACCTTATCACCGACAAAAGAGTAGCTTGGTGATTGTCTGATCAACAATTAGATCATTCTAGCAGTTTAGATGAACTCAGGAGACATATTCTAAATTTAGCCGCTGGATAGAATAGCCTAAGATTATTTCGAGGTCGAAAACATGATTAATTTGTGAGAGGATTATGAATAATCAATTGCCTTAGGTAGCCAAGTAGGGTTCAATCATAATGGTTCCTCACTAATCGGTTGCTTAGGAATACTATAGTCGATTCGATACATGGGGATACGTTCTCGTAGCTATCGGAAGACGTGCGAGAAGATACAAAATCCTAGGTTAACAATAGAATCAATCAGTTAATATAGTAGCAGAGAAAGTCGAAACTACTACTATGTAAGTAATTCTCGTAGGAGCTGCATGCAGCGATCATATCCTGTTGAACCCTCCATTTTTCTAGCTTAATTTGGAGACTAGCCCATTAGATATTTATGCTCCTGCTTGTTTAGGGATATAAATATTTTTTATTTTGAAATTGAATGAATGGTTACTTGAAGCTAGGAAAGAACAGGGCAATGAAATTCTATTCAGAACATGACTTGAAATTGCTAGGGGCAGACGATGTTTAGTTCTTCACGGCATGGACAACCATTCACAACTTCATTTCGCTAATCCTGTTCGCATGATCACTTTTACACTAAATTCTAAAACCATCATATGCCACACTACTTTCTAAGAACACATACAATCAACACCAGTAATAACATAGATGCCAATATCAAGCATGTAATTTCTAGCATTTTTATCTTGTATTCATACTTCAAAATTTTCTTCTTCAGCTTGCCAATAACCACTTTATCAGCTGCATTTAGGGGGTCCTCTTCATCAACATCGATCATAGGAGCAAGCACGTCACTCAGCTCATCCAACCATTGAAAGTATCCATAAGATATGCGTTTATTCTAATAAAAGAAAAAAGTATAATAAATGCAACTATTAGCAAACGCATTCAAACAAAAAAAATTTCCACCCAAAAAGCGAGAAAATCCCCCTCCCTTTCCTCAAATTCTTAAAATTTCAAAATCACCTCGAAGAAAGGACATCGAAGAAATTTTCTGCTATAGTTTTTGGCAATCCTCGAAGTGAAAATTGCAGTGTTCCTCTCGTAACCGCAAATGAATCATGAACTATCTCTCTAGTCATTCATGCTCGACTCACCAGACTGACTCGCTCCCACAATCGAGCTAGGTCCTTGCCTCTGTTGTCTATATGTCCTTGAATCAACGTTCACGGGTCTCGACAAGGTTTAGATGAAGGGAACCTAGGCGTAGAATGAAGGAGTGTAGTAGAGAATGGGGGTAGCAGAGAATGAGATAATGAGGGAACGAGAAGTTGAAGGATAGAAAGACAAAGGGATGGATCTAGGGTTCAGGATGATTTAACCATTTAACGCTCTCATTTAATGTAAGGACCTACCTAATGTAATAGGCAGACTTAACTGATGTAGCAAAAAAGGATCGAACAGATGTGTCATAAACTTTAGAGATTTCACTGATGTAGCAAAGGACTTATCTGATGTAGCAAAGAACCTATATAATGTAGCAAAGGATAAACTTGATGTAGCAAAAAGACCTAAGTGATGAAAAATGACCTAACTGATGTATATTTCATAATTCAAGGATCCAAGTAATGAAAAAATAATTCAGGAACCCAAGTAATGTAAACCCAATAACTAAGGGACTGAATTGTTAGTTTATACATTATTATTATTATTATTATTATTATTATTATTATTATTATTATTGTTATTGTTATTATTATTACAGAGTGAAAGAGAGTGAGTTCATTATAATAATGAGAAGAAGATGAGGAGCCAGGCCAACCGTGCCTTTTTTTTCTCTCGATAATCAATGAATGTCCATCGATTATAAAAATGGGTTCAAGGCAAAAAAATCTTCAAGAGGGAAAATTACAGAGACAGAAATATAGCAGGTCCACTTAGACCAATCAAAAGAGAATAACATGTGACAAGAGCACATCGAATAAGTCTAGGTACAATTACAAATTTGTAAAAATCCTTCCCGTTACTGTATTTCGCTCTCAATCTCTTGAGATTAAACTTTATAAGGATCCTAGTAAAAATTGGGAAGCAGAGTATAGCACAATCCTAGTAAAGGCTGCTTCTACTGTGAAAACAAAGAGCAAAGTCAAAAAGAGTCTTGAATTATTACCCGGCATAGAAACCCTTCACAGATCTCACCTCTATACTATTACAGTCAACTAATTCCTAAACGGTCTAATCCCCAAATATTCAAATCGAATCAACGAGATTTCTATGATCGGTTCGAATCAGTGACAACCTAACTAACCAGTGGCTGGCCATGCAATAAGGAAAAAAGGCAAATCCAGCAGCTTTTTAGGTTCAATGAAAAATCAAGCTGCTGAACTGAAATTGAAAACAACTCGACCTGATATATTGTCGGAACTCGCGTACCCAAAAACTTCTCCCCCTCCCTTCCCCTATGGCCCTCCTATTCAACCCTGCATATATTCATCTTCTATCTCTCTTTTAAATACAAAATATCAATCCAAATATATATATATTTTCCCATTTACGAAAGAGTCTCCAAAATCTAATATAAAAATGCCAAGAAATAAAAAAAATGTATATATTTTTCATAAAATTCAAAGTCGAAGTTGGAATCTATTTATTCTGGACAAGAGTTTTTGACACTACAATTCTATTTCTCTTAATTTTTCAATATATTTGATTTGTTTTTGGCAGGAGGTAGATCTCTCTCTTCCTCTTCTTCTCTGTTGTCTGCATCTGCTTTCTTTTTCTTTCCTTTTTTTCTTGTTCTTGGCTGAAAAGTAATATTAACGAAACAGAAATCAATTTCAGAGTGGCGTGCAGGGGAGCAACGCGAAGACAATGAAATGAACAAAAAAAAATTCACGTTTTATCCAGTGCAGCGCACAAGTTTCACGATCAATAATTAGATGGGCTTAAACAATTTAATATTAATTATTTTTGTTTCCCTTTTTAGTCTTTAAAGGAAAAATTATGATTTTAGGATATTCAAGTTGAAGCGACCTTGAAGTGGCTTATAGAGGTGGGATGAGATATTTGTCAGTCACTTCCCAAAGTGATGTGATGAGTTGAGGTGATCCAATTGGGGATTTAAATTGGAATTTGATGATCACGAAGACGGAGTGTCCGATCCGATCCCATCGATCCCAGGCTTCTCTTACGAACCAATCGCAGCTACTAATTCCACATTTTCGTAAAGGATAAGATTTCCGGTTTTAACCATTAAAAGTCATATGAATGATCCATTTATCTTTCATGTTTTCTGTATTTTTCCTTATTCTGGAAAAACGCACTCTGACCAACATAGTTGGGGTAAGGGAATTACGATAAAGCTTCTCAAGGGTAACACTAATCCGCGACACAATCACAACACGAATACATCATCTGCGTTAGATTTCAATTGCAGTAGAACCGGTACAAGACATTATTCTCATCACACAACAAGTTTCTATGTACATAAATATTTGTCCCTCAAAGTCGATATTTGACATAGATCAGAAAACCATAACTTAAGATCATTTTCATCGACATTTCTTACCATATAAGTGCCAAGAGATGAGACAAACAATGTGAAATTGCACTTGAACTTTTCCTTTTTTCTTTTTTGCTAAATAAAGTGATTTATTACTAAGAAGTTGCGTTTACAAAGGGTCTCGGCATAAGTCTAGATACCCTTCAAAAATACACAACGAGTGAAAATTTGACATTGAACCGGATTGGCCCAAGTCATGAGCAAGGGAATTGTCTGTTCTAAGGATCCATGAACAAAGCCAATCCAAAAAGAAATTGAGGTACATGATTATATTGGAAATTATACTTCTAATTTCCTACGGTGAGTTTTATGGGTGCAAAATGGCATATACTAATAGCAGAGCATCGCAGCGTAGCCAGATCTTCTTCAATCCTCTTTCTGCAGCAATGGTTAGGGCCAGGAGGGCTGCTCGGGCTTCTGCCTGGAGCGGTTTGCCTTCGCTCGAGATTCAGATCCATGATAATGCTGGTGAGCGGTTCGGATGTTGCAAAACTCGAGAAAGGCAAAATCTGCTGGTATTCCATGATGCATCTATATTGATGATGGTCCGGTCAGGTCCTGTGGGCTCTGAGATGCTTCCAATTGTAGAAATGGTGTGCACGAGCTTTCTTCTTGTTGCACCTTGTTGCTGCTGCTTCTGTTGTGTTCCCCGAAAGACCTTTTAATTCTTTTGATTGTTTCATGGAGATCTGTTGTTTGACCTGCATGCAGAACATCGTTTCGTGAGTTCCATAGTTGGTAAAGAATGATTGCTGCATACAGAGAAAACATGGTCTTATCGGGAATATTAGCATGTAAATTGAATGGGGGATAGACAACAAAATTAATTAGATCCTTCGGACTAGCACATGGAGTAAAATTTGGTTGGATACCCTAAGGTGATTCCTTCCAAGCAACCCGATAAAAGATACAATCTCCATAGAGACGTTCAATTTTATCAGAGCTGGTTTGGTAGAAAGGACACTCTTCGCTAAATCAGGGGAGGCTTTCACTGGCTATTCTTCAGAAGTGGCGTTTGAAGCGTTCATGAATTTTTAGATTCAAATGGCTTTTCATACTATTCCATTCTGGTTTTGGAATCTATGTTGCTGATCAATGAGATAGAAGGATTTGACAGAATACTTTCCTGATGTGGTTGGGGTCAATACTGCTGAGTCTTCGTGATCTCCTTGGGGCGGGTGCATCTTTAGTATGTTCTCCACCGTATGTTGCTCGAAAAGATTTGTAAGTACTGGGTGTTCCATCTCTCTGGGTGGAATAAAATCATATTACGTGCCCTTAACTCCAAGTTTGGAACTGCATTTGTCTTGGGAGGGTTTAAGCTAATATATATATATATATATATATATATATATATATATACATGTATGTATATGTGTAATGGGGTTGAAGTAGGAAAGGGTCATGGACTGGATGGACCCAATGGCGGTGGGATGGGGATGCTTTCTCAAGCGATTTGACTGCACAAAAACTCACCTTTATCTCCCCCACTGTTGCCCCAACTTTTTACCTAACTACATGTGGAAATAACAACAAATAGAAAAGGAGGAAGAAGTATGGAGTGGATGGCGGATCTTTTTTTTTTCAAAGTCAATGACTGTTTCATTGATTGACGGAAACGGATACAATGAGAAAATATTCAATATGGTATATTACAGAACTCGAAAAAAATAGTAGGTCCACCTAAATCTCTATAAAAGGAGATACAAGTGACTGAAACACATCAAATAATCATAGGTATAATTGTAAAAATCATTTTAGATGTCATAGTTCGTTCTTAACCTCTTGCGACTAAATTTTATATATAAGTTAACTTTTAATTAAAATATGATCCTATAAATTTTGAAAAAGAAAGATAATTTTAGTCTTATAAGTCACGAAGTGAATCAAAAATACCTTAGGAAGTAAACGTATAGGACTTATTTGGTAGTTTTAAATCTTATTAAACTAAAATGACCGAATGTCAAATTTACAGAATCAAAAACATCTTTTTCTTGTAAAGTTATATACATAAATCAAATGCTTTTATATTAGAGGAAAGAGCATTTTTTATCTTCAACTTTCAATGTATTTGTCATTTTGGCCTTAATCCTTTTTTAGGCTATATTTAATCCTCAACCTCTCCCATGATGTCAGTTTCAATCCTTCCGTTTATTTTCAATCGAAACCATTGCATTTTCCATCCAAAAATTATTCTTTGAAATAAAAATTATTTTCTAAATTTTCAAAGATATATATAAAATCAAAAAATGGGGTGCTATAGTTGCTAGGGGGAGCCATAGAGGAAGCTGTCGAGGCCTCCACAACAGCGGCACCCTTGTGGCCAACGACGTCAGTTATTGCCAACGAACTCATCGGAGCGGTGATGGCTGCCACATTGGCCCCACCGCCCCTCCTCTTCTCCTTTTCCCTTCCATCGATTTCTTTTTTCTCTTTTGATTCAAGGAGGCAAGGGACTCACAGGAGGTCACCACCAACTCGAATGGGTTGCTGTCGAATGTTAACAACTGAGGCCACCAACGATTCTAATTGCAAGGTGGGGACACACCAGAGACCACCATCTCTCAAATCGCACCAACGATCACATGAGGTCATACGACTCCCTGTTTGTAGGGGGTGGCCATTGGCGGGCTCTCACAAAAAATTGAGAATGTAATTAATCTCCATGTCAGAGAGGTGAGGGCCCACCGGCGGCCACCACCCTTCCAATCGGAATTGCCAATACCTCAGTGGGCGTCTGCAATCTTGCCAAGGAGGTTATGGCCATCGGTGAGGCCTTCACCATCCCCCCACCCCTCTCTAGCATGTTGCAACCCTGCACCTCTGTTTCATTTTCTTTTTAAGATTTTTTTCTTTTACCTTTTGAAAATAACTTTTATTAACAAAAAGAAATTAATGGTGGAAAACCTAAAGGTTTTTATTGAAAGTTAATGGAAAGACTGATATATCCCATAAAAAAATAATAAGGATGAAAATGATAAGGGTGTTAAAAGTTGAGGACCAAGCGTCACATTTTCCCTTTGTACTATATAAGTATGTTCCGTTCTCCTTATCCCCTGTCATACCAAATGTAGCTGGATAATATGATAGGCTCATAGTGGCCAAGAACAATATAGTAGGCTCATATGCATATTTCTTTATGCTTGGAGTGGTCACTTTAGCTCGTCAATCAACACTTTATTGTCGCACTCATCTTATCAATTCGCATGTTTGATATATCAGAGCATATATCGAGCCATTCAAAAATGAACTTGATAATCAATGTGCAGGGATTATTTATCAGTTTTAATTTACTTGATTATAAAATCATCGAAAACTTAACATTATATTGATATGTGACCATTTCATTAGTTCAAACTTCGCAAAAGAGTGGAACCTTGTAATTCTCTATCCCACCCACACTCTAATATTGACAAGATATAAAAAAATCGTCTACTAAAATTCTTCGATACAGCGAGAGATCCTTTTTTTGGAAGTGGACAAGAGATAGTGAAATTATAAAAGCTGCGGAGATCTCTCTCTGTTGCTGCTCATTTGCCAACAAGGAGCATGACGAAGCTTAGATATCATATTAAGTTTGCAAAACAAAACCTTAGCAAGTGTCTGTCTTTCATTCATAATAATATACAAATCAACTATATATTGAATATATTACGATTTCACATTCATAACTCCAATCAGATTTACATCCCCAGACAAGAAAATTGGAAGGCTTCCTCTTGATTCCCACAGTAAAATATGGGAAGATTCACTGAGGCAGAGAAAGAGCAGCTTCTTCCCAAAAAAAACTAATGTCATATTCGGTACCAACGAACAGAAGCGGTACGCAATAGGATTGTAGTATAAAATTGGACTGTTTTATACACACAATTCTATGTCATTCGATTCCCGGCCAAACACGAGGAGTGAATAGTTCGAAGTATCACAACATGAAGGGGCTGTGGCCCAAATAATCGCTCATGCCTCCTCCAGAATCCTGGCTTCATTCCATCGGGACCTGGCTGAAGCTCTCGTCATACGGTCTGCTGCCACACGAGTAATACCTGACATCCCCGAAAGCTGGCCCGACATTATTCACGATCACATGGGGGTTGTCATAATACTCGAGCCCTCCGGAGGTCCCGACTGAGCTCGCAGCCACTGCTGTGGCCGTGACCCTGGCGAGGCGGGCCCGGGCAACGGCAAGGTCGTGCTGGAGCTCGGCCATCTTCCACTGCAGTATGGTGATGGCCCCTGGGCAGCCGTAGACGGGTCCCAGAGCCTGGCCTCAGCCTTGTAGGCGAGGGAGTTGACGGTGTCCTCCCGCTGCTCCTCGGGGACCTCCCCAAGGATCTTGCTGACATTGCTGGCCCCGAACACCTTGTGCACCTTGGCAAACTGCTGGGCGAAGATGCAGCTGGGTGCGCACCGCCTCTTGAGCAGCTTGCACGCCGTGCACGAGGAGCTCGACCGCACCTCGTGGCCCGACCTCTGTGGCATGCTACAATCAGGATCATGATCAAGATCACACTACTCTCTCCCAATTGCTTAATTACTCAATCCACATGAAATGAAGGGGGTGGTTTTAATTTATGAGAGAGATATATGTTTGGAAAAAAGGGTTTCCTTATGGGGCTGGGGTTAAAGGTCGGGGTTGGGCTAAGGGCACTTGAGAGGGAGGGGGAAGGGGGCACATGCCAATATATGTGGTGGCCTATTAATCTCTCATTGTCTAAGTTGGTTACAGCAATTTTAGTTGCTTGTGTTAATACTTTAATTCGAGTAATTTAGTACTTTTAGTATTCGTGAGTACTATAAACATTAGTTATTTCTACTTTCAGTTTAAATATTTAATTAGGATTTTAGTTCAAGTGTTTAACTAGTCTTCTTGACCGTGCGTTGCGTGGGCATTTGCATTTATAAATTTTGATAAGAATTTTGTGAAATATATTTAAAAAATATTATGGAATGATGATTTGTAGATTCTTAATTGAAATTTTATAAATTACATTTAATAATTTTTTTAAAAAATTTTATTAGTAATAATTAGTAAATTGGACATACGAATTTTATAATAATTAATTTCATTAAAAATATATTAATAAAAGAAGATAATTTTAAGTAATTATTATATATCGAGGTGATTTATCAAAAATATATATCAAGCAGTGGATGAATAATAATCATTTTATTTATATTTATTGATATAATTATAGATTTGGACTAAATAGTTCAAATGTATCTTAATGACAATGTGGAGTCAAAAATTTGCCCTGACTAAATAAATGTTCTATCAATATGCAATACTTATCTCCTTTTTTTTTTTGCTGAATAATATGTAATACTTATCTCATGTACAGGAATATTGGTATGCAAAAGAAAAATACTATCTCGTTAATATAAGAATAATATAACCAAATAATATAAGAAAATTCGGCCACAAAATAAATGATATATAAAATATTATCTCGTTAATTTATTTTTAAATTATCAAGTTGAATTTTGTGCTAAATCAATAATAATTTATAATATTTGCAATAATCTATGCTTTGGAAAATATTTGAATATTTATATAAATCAATACAAATATTAATGTAGGGAATATGAAGGGCCGATCGACCACGATCATGGGATTACCCAAAATGCTTATGTGGAAGTTTGTCGCAACACAAACGGATTAGAAAAGTACTTGATCAAATTTAAAAAGTGTGCCGAGTAATATAACCAACAATAATATAAGAAAATTTGGCCAAAAAAATAAATGATATATAAAATTATCTCATTAATTTCTTTTTTTATTATCAAGTTGAATTTTGTGCCAAATCAATAATAATTTATAATATTTGCAATAATCTACACTTTGGAAAATGTTTGAATCATTATATAAATCATTGCAAATATTAATGTTAGGAATATGAAGGCCCGATCAACCACGAGCTATGGGATTACCCAAAATGCTTATGTGGAAGTTTGTCGTAATACGAATGGAATACCCTCGTTGAAGTAGTTTAAATTAATTAATATATATAGATATATAAATAGTAAAAGTACTAACACTTGAATTGAAATACTAGACAATTGAATTGAAATACCAAAAGTGTCATATTTGTCATGTTAGAATTTCCATTCCTCTATATATAAAAATTTTGCATTAGCAAAATCAATATTTAGCCCTTTTATTGGATATGGAAAACGATTCTCCAATACCTCTATCTTTTCCCTTGAAAAGGCTAAATATAGGGCGATAAATATCAGTATAGACATCTCAAAAGATACGTCCCGATTTATGATAAACATGTATGAATGATATATAACTCTCTCGTATGTTGAAGAAAAGGGGATCATATAGATGGGCACTTTTTGAAGTGAAACAGGACCTCGCAAGAAAGAAACACTTGGTCGGTGTCAACTCCGGAAATTTGTTTAAGGATATAGATTGAAATAATTGTGTTATAAGAAATACTAATTTTTCTGAAAATAGATAATAACGGTTAGAAATAATATTTTATTATTAGAGTAAAAAAATCATATCGATAAGAGATAAAAAATAGTTTAGATTATAAAAATTCAGGCTTGATTTTATATTAGAATCATATCAATTAGGAAATATCTGTTAGATTTTATATTTCTTTATTTACTGTAATCTCTTAATTTATAAATAGATAAATTGGTCTTATAATATAATTTATAGAATTATTCTATGTAATCATTATCATTTACTCCCATGAAATTCGGCCAGTGAACTACCACGCATGTAGTCTTATCTCTCTCCGGACTCTCTTTAATATATGTCATTAAGTTTTAATTATATTTTGCTGAGAAAGACAATTAGCGCAGCCCTAAATCGTTTTTATCTAAAATTTGAAAGCAGTAACACCTTTTTATTTTTTGCCATAACACCTAATTACATTTTATCTGTCCCATTTTTTGACAAGTTTCTATTTATCCGATTTTATAAAAGTGTGTGGTACTGGTTAGCTTGAAAAATAAAATAAAAAGGGAAAAAAGTTTATAAGAAGGAAAAAAAGAAGGAGAAAGAACTAAAGAAAAGGACTGAAATTGATTGTTGGGGGGCAAGATGGGTCCAAATAATTGAGAGCAGAGTAACATCATATGTACTGATAAGTTTGATGAGACATGATAGTTCATCAACAAAGGACGAGGGATATTAATTTTCATTAAACAAAGGGAAAAAAAAAGAAAAAGAAGTAGACAATCCAAAACAATTGATTATAATAAAATTAGAAAAAAAAAATTATACAATGGAGAGGGGACCATTTTATTAAATTCGAATGGGTTTATCCATAATTGGGAAACTTTGGAGGTGCAAGGATGATTTCTGCTTGGACTCTGCAGTACATAGTGGAGCCAAAAGTGACAATAATCTAGTGATATAGAACTAATTTCTCGCTATTAATTATGCCATTGATTTCGTGATCGTATGGCATATCATATGTCGAGTATAAATGAGAAATGCAAACAACTTCACAGATAAAAAAATCCGAAAGATAAATATACTGAGAACAAATCAAAATTGTTCTGGCAATATGCTGGGCATTTTTCATGTTTTATTTATTATAATGTATGTTGCAGTTTGTAGTTCCGCTCATGTAAAAGTCATGAAAGTCTTTCTCTTTTTTTACTTCTATAAGAAGGATATTATGATTTTCTTTTCAAATTTATTGGTAGCATTGTTGGAAGAATTTCGGATTAATAAGGAGAATAGAGTATGGGGAAATTAGAATGTTACATAAGGATTTTCAAAAAGTTTTGAATTCGATTCTCACCAGTATTTATCTCTTTATTTCGTTTTCTTTTCTATTGTTAAATTAGGCTTATAGGTCTTCTTTATAATAAAAAAAATTAGCATATTTACCAAGTCATCTATTCATAGGTAAATGAGGCCTTCTTTATAATAGAAAAAATTAGCATTTTTATCAATTCATCTATTCATAGGTAAATGACACGATGTAAAATATAGATGCAAAATATTTCTAATGTCTAAACGTGGTCTCAAAATCACAAGTTAAATCATTATATGTTGTCCATTAATAAATTATTCCTAATTAAAGTATGTTAATACCTAATCACAATATTCGAGCGAAAAAAATTCTTCATTGCAATAAATTAATATGCACACACGCGCACACACACACATATATATACTAGTGATTCTACCCGTGCATTGCACGTGAAAGATTTCTCGATTAAGTGGTAAGACGTAATATTTATAAAATGCTAGAAAATATATAAAAAAAACTAAATTTCATTCAAAAAATATATAATTATATATCATCATCAATAATCTTATTGGCTGTTTAAAGATACTAAATCAATGAATATAAATTACTTAATATCATTAATATATATTGATAAAATTTATTTAAATACAACATAATTGACATTATAAAAATTATAAATAATTAATTCAATTTTCTTGCAAACATTAAGTAGATTCACCTTAAAAGAATTAAGGTTAATATAAGAAGTGGAGGTATAATATTTTAGTATTGCACAATACCAAACTATTATATATTTGTTAAATTTTTAAAGTAGTTAATTGAAACAAAAGAAAAAAAATTAATTATAATGTTTAATTGAGAAGAAATTATTAAATATTCATTTTAATTACATTAGTAATTTAATATCCTTATTGCATTGCACATATAATAAATTTTAAAATACGCAAAAATAATTCAGCTAGAAAATATACAAAAATAGAACATGAGTATTAAATTAATTAATATAGAAAACCTTAATAGAAAGCCAAATTAACTTTAGGAAATGATTTTAACTTGGGTAAAAAAACACGTACTATTCGAAAATTTCATAATCTAGCACCTACTTTAAAATATTTTTTAAAATGCACAATGTTTCAAATTATTCCCTAATCTAGTACACCGTCATCTTCCGTCCATTCTCCCATGTGAATTGCTTACGTGGTCATTAAATTTGACTAATTGATCGTTAATTGCCACGTATAACCATATCATTGGCCGTCAATGAAAAATGCACAAGGTTGTAGGGAAAAAGAAAACCAATGATATGGTTATACGTGGCAATTAATGGTCAATTAATCAAATTTAACGGTCACGTAGACAATTTCACGACAGAGAATGGACGGAAGGTGATGGCGTGCTAGATTAGGGAACGGTTTGAAATGTTGTGCATTTTGAGAAATTTTTTAAAGTACATGCTAGATTATGAGATTTTTGAATAGTACGTGTTTTTTTAGGTTATTTACCCTTTTAACTTTAATTTTAACTTTACTCCACTTAGTTCCACTTATATTCAATTTAACAACACAATTATTATTTTCTCTCAACTATTCATAATTTTTTTCAAAATTCAACTGTATTACTTTCTCTCAACTATTCATTACTTTCTCTTAATTATTCATTACTTTTTTAAAATTTCAACGGCACAATCATTACTTTCTCTCAACTATTCATTATATTTTCACACATTTTCTTATAATTCAATAACACAATCATTACAATCCAATTAAAATTAAAATTCAACTCTACTTAGCTCTAAAACCAAACACAACATAAAAAAAAAAACAATTCCACATGATGATGATGACGTGGCAGTTCGAGCATCTGAGCCAGCCAGCATAAGACGTGACGAAACTCTACTCCTCTCAGTAGCCAGTCCCATAGAGCATAACGAGAGAGAGAGCGAGAGGGAGATGGCGGAGGCGGCGGCGGCCGGCGGCAGCAGAAGAGCAGGGAGGTGGTC
This sequence comes from Punica granatum, assembly GCF_007655135.1. Lineage (NCBI taxonomy): Eukaryota > Viridiplantae > Streptophyta > Magnoliopsida > Myrtales > Lythraceae > Punica > Punica granatum. The sequence goes on from NC_045128.1 coordinate 32,948,427, forward strand.
CCTCAAGGGCGCCACGGCACTAGTCACCGGAGGAACTCGCGGAATCGGGTAATTTTCCGCCGCTATCCCCCTACATTTCGGCCTGATAAGACCTCATCTCAGTCGCTTTCTTCTTTTTCTTTTTTTTTTTTCCCTAATTTGTTTCCCTCACAATGATGATTTTTGCGGTTGGTCGACGTCTTCTGGTGCTGAATGTGAGTTGAATCATCATTTGATCAGGCGAGCAATAGTGGAGGAGCTGGCCGAGTTCGGGGCGGCCGTGCACACTTGCTCGAGGAACGAATCGGAGCTCCGGGCAAGCTTGAAGGAGTGGGAAGCCAAGGGGTTCGCGGTGACTGGCTCCGTCTGCGACCTGTCCTCTCGAGAGCAGAGGCAGGATCTCATTGCCAAAGTCTCGTCTGTTTTCAATGGCAAGCTCAATATCCTTGTAAGCTCGATTGATGCCTCCATCCTCTCGTAACAAATGGATTAGAAATTCGTAATTGCGTCTATGTTTATCTTCCTCAAGCATCGAGCCATAGATAGACTTTAACGCCGTATCTTCGATTTTAAGCTACTTTAGCTTTTAGATGAGTTGGGAGATGGTGGCTAGTAAATCATGATTTCTGGTACAGATAAATAATGCCGGCACGAACTTAAGGAAGCCGACAGTCGAATACAGTGGGGAAGACTACTCGAAGATCATGGCCACGAATCTCGATTCTGCTTACCATCTTTGCCAACTCGCTTACCCTCTTCTGAAAGCATCTGGGTCAGGAAGCATCGTGTTCATCTCCTCTGTTGCTGGGTTGCTGAGCATAGGGACTGGCTATATTTATGCTGCAACTAAAGGTCTGTCCTTCGATACTTAGAGTTCCTCTTTTTGGGGTTTAGTTTGTCTACGTTCGCTTCGGTTGTTATGAAGATTCAATGTTGTTATTGGCTTTTATTGCAGCTGCGGTCAATCAGATCACGAAGAATCTGGCTTGCGAATGGGCGAAAGACAACATCAGAAGCAACTGTATAGCACCATGGTACATCAAGACCTCACTTGTGGAACGCGTAATTCAACTTCCTCCTTTTCTTGAAATTTATACTTATATAGTAGCTGCACATGTCCTGTCCTACTCTTATCGAATTTTTGTATATGCTATAAAGCCTGCCTAATATGATTTTACTATTTTGTATTTATAAGGGGACGCCAGGAAAGTCCTGTAAATAGAATTGATATGGTATTGATTGGTCAGTCCAAATGGTTCGGGAACTAATCTGTTGTTCCATCTCGTTCTCGAGCCCTCTCCTGTGATGTATTATGAATTTCAGATTTCGAAATCAGAAACATATTCTTGTTCAGACCGCTGACTGTATTCCCACTAGTTCTGAATTCAATTATATGTTAATATCAGAGGTTGTTTAATTGCTTGCTACTTCGGATCAGTTGTGCACATGCAACATTCACACTAGAAAAGTCTTTCAATTTTTTGCTACCATGTGAAAGATTTGGACATTTTAATGTGTTCATATTCCAGCCAGAAATGCAATTATCGGTGTTCTCTGGTTTGATCGCTTGCAGTTATGATTTTATTACTTGATTCTAGATGGGCTTTATAAACATGTGACCCTCATCCTGTTCTTTCACGCGTATTATTGCTTTCGTTTTTGTTCCTTTTTGCCGGGCAGTTCCTAGGTAAGAAGGAATTTTACGATGGAATAATATCTCGGACCCCGCTTCAGCGAGTTGGAGAGCCTGAGGAAGTTGCTTCTCTGGCAGCCTACCTATGCCTTCCTGCAGCTTCATACATCACAGGTCAGGTCATATCAGTTGATGGAGGGATGACTGTGAACGGGTTCTTCCCAAACATAAAAATAAGCTGATAAATCGCCCCATCTTGCTCCTTAATTGCGATGGAAGACCACAACGCACAGCAGTTATGTTCATTAGATCTCTGACTTATACTCGACGAATGTTTGGACTTGTTACCTCTGTATGACTGTTATTTGTGCTGACCATGAGCACCTTCAGGGCTATGTTGCATATTTGTTCGTTGGTCCAATAAATGGCCGTTTCTGGCATAGTGCTCTTTCGGGCAACCGTTCAGATTTCAGTTGATTTTGAGGTTGCTTCTCTGATTAAACCTGAAAATTTATTAGGATTTAATTATCCATTTACATGGTTATCTATTCAATTTGCCTATCGCTTGCAGTAGCAGTTCCCAAGGCCGAAAATTTCTAGTAGCCCATGTAAGGGTTGACCGAGTCAAATCAATCATGTAATGAGCAATCATAGATAAATCTTGTGGTTCAATCATAGATAGATGTGTTTGCACAATTAAGCCATTTTATTTAATATAAATCAAGGTATTGTGCTATTCTTCAAGTAAAAAGATATGTAATTTACTAATTCATTCACTCAATTAATCTACAAGACTCAATACATAGATAATTTGCAAAACTTCGAAATAATTTATGCAATATTCATGTAATGTAATTTGTACGTGTCCTGTGTAATTCACTTTTGAAGGACAATACTGTTATTAGGGATTATTATTCAAAACTGGAACAGTTGATGATGGAACAAATGAGGATGTCAGGGGTTGAATTGTCAATTCGTTGGAACTAGGGCCTGGCATGGGCCTGGCATAGTAATGGGCCAATGGGTCTCCCCAACGCTATTGGCCAGAATAATTAATAAATGTGCGATGATGGAGGACGTACAAGCTTTCACAAGATCCACTCTCATCTGGTGCTTAACATCTAAAGATGCCTTTGTTTAAGATGAATCACTGGTTCAAACGCGAGTATCTTTTTTAAAGTTTTGGCTTCGATTATGCCGGAAAAAAGAATCGGGGTATTTTTTTTTCCCTAAACGGGCTGATCTTGAAGCCCATTTACATTTTGTCCTCAGCTGCTCCAAAGATTGTTCTATCCAACCTTCATCATATTGAAGGGCCCAACCCATTTTATTACCGGCTAATGCTATTGCTCCTCATCATTGTTCGACCACCCCTCGCCGAGCTTTCATGGCTTCCTCCCGGTTTTGTGAAGGCCGATAATGAGATTGAACCATATATAAGGTGGAGGATGAACTTATAGAAACCGAGAAAGATTGATGAGAAAATAAAAAATTCATGCCCGTTTTCAATAAACGATCTTTTAGCTGAATAGAGCCATTTTGAATAATTAAAAAGAAAATGTTGAAATTGACGTGATTCATGAGTTCATTCAATGTAATAACGATATAACAAATAATATCTCATAGAATAAAAGGAGTTACAATGAAACAGTTTAATTATTCGTTAAAGAACAAAAAAAAAAAACGTACAGACGTATCTCGACGCAACTATATTAGTTACATCATACGTTTTTTTATCAGGCTAGAGCCCAACAAGGCCAATAAAAGATATCTCACTTGTCAGTCATATTATTATTTTCCGAGGTAAGGCTTTAAACCATTTAACCATTTATTGTTAATCATCCAAAATCTTACTCGTGAGTCCCGGATTCCTCATCCTTCATCGGGGGAGGACAGTAGGAGGGGCGGAAGGCGAGCGGTCCAGCGGTGTAGATGACAGCCTCGTACCCATGTCTGACCAAATGCTTGTCCTCGTACCTGAGCTTCGCGCCGTACATGCCGTAGTTGATGTTGGAGAGCAGGTTGCAGTCCTCCAGTGGCGATGACACGAGCTTGACGCTGCAGGCATGGAGCGGGTGGTCCAGGATCGGGTGTGCCATCTTGAATCCCTTCAGCTGGCCGTAGAAGTACCCATGTGGGTCCGTCTCGAACACCTGATGATGGCCAACATGAAGTAATCGCATTACTCACAAATTCAATCTAGCGAGGCGCTCTTAACATGCTCGTTACGTACATACTGAAGCGAAGAGCATTGAGAATAGTAATTTATCATGGTAAATATCCAGTTAACTCCTGATTTACCGCGATAAGTTACCAATGTGCGCGATTTACCTTGTAGTAGGTCACATGGCGGTGGTAGTTCTTGCAGATGACGCTGACCTTAGCCGACGCGATTGGCTTGGCATCGGAGAGGGACCATGTGCCCTGGTATTTGCAGCTCTGGCAATACACCATGGCCTCCACCACGACTTCAATGGTCGTCTCTGGCACGGGTGTCTTGGCCGGCGGGGCATACCCGTGGACTCCTGTGGCCAGAGCGGCGAGGAGGATGGCAGAGAGGAGGAGGAAACTGCCATTTGCCATTTGTCGGATCGAACAAAACCTTTAGTCGGGGAAAAGATTTTTCGGATACGCTGTTCGATGGTGAGGAGAAAGTCGGGACACAACGGGAGTATTTATAAGTTGTGCCCATAAGAATTGACAATTATTAGTAGGGTAAGAGAATGGCAAGTCGTGAGGGCTACTAAGCTGCGTACGTGCCAAAGACTATTTAATTAATATAATTAGTAATTATTAACGAAATAATATTGCCACTGTAGTTGTCGTGAAGACCACTCTTCCCTGCCTCCCTCTTCCTCTATCTCACTACACATTTTACGAATTAATGTATAAACACAAAATTCACATTTTATGAATTATTATGCTTCGTCACATCCTACAAAATTCATGGACTAAGCATCTGTCCTTCCGGGCTCGATCTTGTGCTATTTGGGAATGTCGTAAGGGTCAACATATCTCGATTTTATATCGCTTGACTTTATCCTTTTAATGCATTGGTGCTCCGGCCTCTGATTTCATTTAACTAATCGCCGGATCACATCTCGGAGCATGTTAGGACAATGTTCCGCCACCCCTGACGAGCTCGATTGATTTGAAACGACGTTCAATAGTTTCATAAGTGTAACATAAGTATCTTTTTACCCAAGTTAAGCTGACGTCGAATTGGATTAGTCTTAATCATTAGGTTGATCTCATTGAAAAAAAAAGACGGGGAACAGTCCCATACATACAGTCCTAACGAGAACTTACAATGATCATAAGAGCGACCATATTGATGTACGCTTTTGCTGCAGAATTCGACCAGGTTCCGAGGACCTTTTCCACCTTCTCACAAGAGACTCCAAATCTCATGGCTTTGGAAAGTCCGTTCACCCCGAAGCAGTCACGACTTTTGACTGGTGATATTGTGCGTCTCAATACATTATTCGAGTAAGTACGGCTTACCTGAGCTTATCGCGTGCAAAGCATTCGATGACCGTCAATCATGTCTTGGACCTCCAGAGGAGGTTCGTGTGAGCCGGCTCAGTATCGCGTTGGCCAAATTTTCCAATCGACATGAATATGTTCAAAAACAAAAAAACAAAATGAGACTTACACGGAACTGAGTTGTGACTCCAGACTGGTCGAGATCATTTTTACTTTCTGATATGCTTCGAGAGAGACCGTTCCCAAGGAAGAAACCGAACAGAACAAGTCTAACCTGACCTTTGCCTACGTTGTATATACAAAGGCTTCGACACCTTCATGCACTTTACAAACAGACGGGCATAATAATAACGTCAGGGGCGACTAGTTTCACATCCTACCCCCGTGCAAGCTAAAGAAACCGACAAAACATATTAAGCGGAAAATTTGAAGTCATGCTTACATTATACACGCCCCTATAAATAATTTAGGTCCCGTCGGTGGGGAGGATCTCAAGTTCCGCCCACCAGAGAGGGGATATTTTCGGGATTGCCCCGTCAGGTGGAATCCCCGTTACGTCTCGCAATCTCAAAGAGACCTCTCTCATGGATGGTCTATGTTTTGGGTCGGGGTGGACACAAGATCTTATGATTTCGCTGATCTTCCCTACTTGGTCCACATCGAAAGATCTCAGAGTTGGGTCCACCATTTCTGCAAGAGGCCTGTCCCCTCTCACGTAGTCTGAGGCCCAATCTTCGATTGATCCGTTATCTACGGAGTAAGGGAGTCTACCTGTGACCATCTCAAACAGGATAACCCCGAAGGCGTAGACATTTCTCTGCGGTCCTGCCGAAGAGTTCTCGACAAGCTCTATACCAAAGGATTCAATCTCAGAAGCAGCCATTTGGTTCCAGAAGTTGAAGTCGCAGATCTTTGCTGCATAATCTTCTGTGAGAGCAACCGCTGAGGAAGTTAAGTTTTTATGGGGGATAGGCGGGCTGAGTTGGTGCATATATTCAAGGCAATAGGCCATTCCCATCGCGATTCTTACTCGCGTACCCCAGTCTACGTGCTCTGCTTCTTTTACTGCATAAACAGAAACAAACATACTTCAGTCTCGATCTTTCATTTCTTCAAGAATATTACTTCTGCAATTAAACTTTCTCATTTAGAGCTCGAAAAGCTGACAGGATATGAGAACTATAAAGTGCCAAAATTCATCTATTAACCACCCACGGTCACAATAAGTTCAGGGCATAGCACGGGGCATCAACATATTCAGGAAATGGTCCAAGTTTTTTTCATCTCTCCTTTCTCGAAAAGTGGCGATACATGAGGGAGAAAGTGTTGGATTGCAGTTCAGAAGACCGAGTTTCAGCATGAAATAATGAAGGCTTTTCTTTTGAAGGAAAAAAAAATTCAAACACAATTTTGACATAAGAAGACAGAAACAATGGAGGTGTTCCCTGAAGCCAACTAGAT